>NC_056731.1:1829091014-1829221014 GCF_019279795.1 Protopterus annectens | reverse complement strand
GTAAAAAAAAATATGTAAACACTATGGCTTGGTTTGTAGTTAGGTTTTGTGAAAAGGACCAGATGAAACTCACCAATGCCAGTTTTAACATTGAAAAAGTGCATTCTATTTATTTTAATTCATTCTGAAATATATATATATATATATATATATATATATATATATATATATATATATATATATATATATATCTATAACGATATATACATATATATATATATATATATATATATATATATATATATATATATATATATATATATATATATATATATATATATATATGTATATGTGTGTGTATATATATATATATAGTAGAGTTGTTGCCTCACAGTTAGACGTTGCCCATTCGATTCTCAGTTAGAGCGTCTTCTGTGTAGCGACATGCGTGAATGGGCATTCCTTCGTTGAAGGTTGTGCGTTAGGCCCGGCAAGCCAGTACATAAAAATCTACTGCCAATCATTAGCGGACTGGAGTTCCGCTGTGGCGACCCCTAACCAGGAAAAGCCGAAAGACACAAACATATATATAAGCTCTATATTAAATCAATGAATGCTTAAAAAAGCAAACACTGATTTATCGACCCCATGTAAGCGAAAGCTTACAATCTCGAACACTTGGAACAGAGATTTTTTTTTTCCCCAGGGAAAAAAATTGCTGTTCCACAAAAAATAAATAAATAAATAAATAAAAACATCAAAACATTGCATAAAGTGGGGGGCTTCGACCCCTACACCCCCCCGATGTAGGGGGGTGTGCCCCCCACACATACCCTACTTAAATATACCACTCCGAGATCACACTACAGTGACGAAAACAGCAAAGTAACGGAGGCGGCCAAGCAATTTCTTTCCCAGGGAAAGAAATCGCTTATATGCCATTTCACTATTTTGCTGTTTCGTGCTTTCAAGTTCGATCAAGATGCATTCGAAGGATTGCATCTTCGATCATATAATAGGAACCATATATATATATATATATATATATATATATATATATATATATATATATATATATATCTATAATATATAAATAATATATGTATTAAATAATATATGTATAAAATAATATGCTTAAGTTGAGCAGTGCTAATAGTGTCCATAATTACTGGTTTTAAGATATAATTTGAAATCTTCAGCACGCAACCCAAATCTGTTCAAGCTTAACTGTCATTGTTATTCTTTGTCCCAAAATTATCCTTACATTTTTTTAGTTGTTTAGCAAGACAAGTTTTACAACTGAAATATGATCTGACACCCAGAGTGCAGGTATGGAAATTAAAATACAGAACTAGAATGTTTTGTCTTTACAGGCTGTATATTCTTCCCAGCTTCTTTATGTTTATTCTATTAAAAGATACCTTAACTGAACACTAGAGTTCCCAGTAAATCTCTTTTCTATGAGATGAAAATGTCTAATAAACACTTTAACCTTCTCATAATAATTTTGATAAATCACTTCATATAACATGCAGCACCTTTTCCCACCAGTGCCACCATGTAGCTCTGCCGGTGTTGGAATGAAGCCAGCATGTTGATTTATGAACAGTCACCCGATTAACTTTGTCTGACTCTAAGAGGCCACACTCAGTCAAACAATTAGGTACATTCTCACAGGATATAGGCCTCCCCTATAATAAGGGCACTGCAGATTAAACACTAATATCAGTGCCCATTCTGGACTTAAGTCTCCATTTAACACAGGATTACTGATGGATTTGTAAAGAGCTTTCTATTTCCTTTTGTGAAACAAGGAGAGTTTTCCTCCCTCCCTTTAATTAGGTAGACAAACACTTTGCACAAAAACATCAGGGTGGGAAAAAGGGATCTGTGCACCACCTTGCATTTGCCAAGTGGATTAGAGCAAAAACAGTTCCCTCTTCATTTATAGTGGGTTTTTGTTTCTATATTGTTTAAGTTTTTTGATGACTCCTCATCTTCTTTGTTAAATCTTTCCCATATTGATTTCTTACACAACATGCCCTAAGATGCACTGGGAACATCATTGCTGTTAAAGCTGTGCCTCTGAGAAATGTATACACACTCCAAGTTATATTGATACACTCGCATACAAACATACACACTCCTTCTGACATCTCTCTCTCTCTGTCAGTCAAGTATTCAGATTTTTAATTACTTCTTTAGAAAACTGAATTTAATAGTAGCTTTCCTTAGCAGTTTAGTTCATTGCTCTGTTGTCTTTTTCATTAATAACATATCATCTTAATGAAAATAAACACACATACACATACATGCAACGAAAGAAAACAAAAACTGCAGAATCATAATAATGTAGAGGTGGACAAGCAGAAACATACTGTACTGTTGTGGGTGTTAGGCAGGGATTTCCTTTGTAGTATTACAGAACTGCAAAGCAGATAAGAGCACCCAGGAGAGAGAGAGTAAGTGATCAATCACATGCTTTACTATCACATTAGCAACTGAAGTGCAAGGCATTGTGTAGAAGCACACTTAGCTACACTGCAGTAGATATCACATCTTTCCCTTTTAGCTGTATGCTATAATTTATACAGCGAATATTTAGTACTCTAAACGATACTATATGAATAGATACTAAAGGCATCATGTAGATACGTGCATAATGGAGTAACAATGCAGTGAATATTATGGAATTAAAAATTGCCATTAATCAGATAGCAGGTAGGTAACTTAATCTGTGTTATTTTAATTACTGATTGACATTTGTGATGTGCGATTTTTTTTTTAATAAGACTAAGAGGTCTTGGAGACTTCACTTATCTTCAAGATGCTGCAGTCTTAAAGTGAATGTATTTTGAGTAGCTGTGGTGGAGGTGCAAGCCTTGATGAGATTTGAACTCATAATCCTTAGAGTACTAAGTCAGCTCTCTAACTCCTGGGCTGCATGGCCACACAAATTATACTAGTCAGATGGGACTCAAGCCCCCAATCCATCACTTAAGAGAGGAATGTCTTATCTTGGGGCATGAGCATATAATTCACTGTGGACTTAGATAGGTAGGGGCTCAAACCTGGGAATGATTAACTTGTGTCAGTGTGACTATAGTGCTAGGCTGGACTGGCATATTCAAAAGGTCAGTATGTGCATTTCCCCTCAATGGAAACATTTACACAGGGAGAAGCTTAATGCAAACTCTTTAGGGGATGGGGGACTGGAATAATGGTTAAGATCTTTACCACACAGATACAAGGTACAAGGTTTGATTCTGACCTCTGATCATTGGCTAAGACTGTAAAAGTCTACTGAATGATAGCCAGATATTTACCTATAAGACACCAGGGCATCTCAGTAAACAGGATAACTGCATGAAAAAAAATATCATTAAATGAATGTCAGTTCAGTACTTAGTGATCAGATTCCCTAGTGCTGATAACTAACCTATCCATTTGGGTGGATTTTTTATCACTCTGCGAAATCTAGATACTCTAATGTCAATAGTTGAAGGTAAAGGTATAGACTGTACAACATTTACATTTGGTATTCTATCATCATCATCATCAGGTATTATAGCAACTTCCTTTTGTGCAGATGGCTAACTCGGCAATGCAGTGTCATGATCAGCACAGATATACGTGAAAGGGGCAGTCTTTTAATTTGACAAATACAAACACTTTATGGTGTGGACAGTCTCTTAAGGGTGACTTTTCAGACATATTGTTCTATTTGAAGAATAACCCTGTCTTTTATAAGTATCCGTTGTTACATTTAAACCTTAGACCATTTATAATCTCAAGAATGTAGGACTTGAATGTAGCTGCTTCATCAGCTTCTTGGATTTTTTCTGTGTCTCTCTTTCTGTCTCTCTCTCTCTCTACAGGCCTCAGAGTAGACAGTGTCTAAGCTAGTCATACTACAACTTTTGTTTTTGCTGAACATGCTGATTGTACAGTTGACATTTTCTATGGGTGATGTGGATCAGATGATGCAGGTAACTTTATCTACATTTCCCTTCTCATCAATATTTTCAAGGGCAACAAACCTATCAGTTGTAAAGCAGTGTTTCTATACTCAAGCAAACCTAAATGACAGTCTTATTTGGAGCCGGGGCACATTTCTTTGTAATATGCTTCCACAGTATTAAACTCTTTCTACCTGTTCATTAAACTGTAGATACCTTTGCAAAGAGGTTATTTGCTGAAATTGTGGGCGATTATCAGAGATGACAATGTGAGGGATGCCAAGACAAGAAAAAAAAATCGATTCCGTTACTACAATAATAGATTGGGAACGTGTATATCTTACTTTGATGATTTCACAATATTTTGAATAGTTGCCAGTACTAATGAGATACTGACTGCCTTTGAAATTAAAGAAATAAGTTGTTACTTTACTCCATGATCTATTGGGAAATTTTGAGGTGTCTTAACATATTAATAAAATGTTTATGAGGTTTGTAACCCAGCACAAGCTATCTTATACTCTTACAAGTTTGTCCCAATTTATAGACCCCCCACACACTGTCTACAAACACTACTGTGCAATTCCAAGCAGCACAATTCATTTTGCTGCATGCATATATAGTTCTCCATGAAGAGAATGTTATGTACTTCCTGTAGTACTGTCCTTGTAGAAGACTTGTGAAGAATGGGATTCCCAGACATACTTATTCTGCAAGTTCTGAGCACAGCAGCATTCTAAATGGCATGCATAGCTATGCATTTCAGTGATGACAATCTGTGTAGGGTGAAGCAGTTTGCAACAGTAGGTAAGATGTGTGCGAATGGGGTACATTAATGTCTGTGTCACTGTGAGAGTAAGCACTAGAACAGTTTGGCAGTAGATCCATGAGTGTCAGTGTGTGTGAAGGCTTATTATGGGTGCATGCCTGTGTGCAGGCCCACATACACATACACAGTCAGAATAGTCATTTGCACATTGTGTGTGTGTGTGTGTGTGTGTGTGTGTGTGTGTGTGTGTGTGTGTGTGTGTGTGTGTGTGCGTGCATGTGTGTGTGTGGCATATGCCCCTGCTAGCTTGTGCTGTTCTTATCAATCTTTGGATTTGAATAGCAGTTTCTGTGACTTGTGAATTTCATTTCATTATATATTGAACTAGAAATAGGACTTTTTTTCTTTTCCAATGGTCATTCATACAGTATCATATTTATGCACTTGTACCATTATATCATGTTTAATAAGACAAGAAAAGCACTGAAGTAAATTACGAATTCTAATTAATAACATTTTAAGTAAAAATATTAAGTAAAACATTTATACTCTTTTTATCTTGTATTCTGTGATCCTACCTTCGCTGAACACTCTAATTTGTTTCTTAGGCATAATAGATTATACACTGGAAGTGTGCAAATTAATTAATCTATAAATAAGTGCCTATTTTTCATAACTATATGCATCATCTTCATTGTGAGTCTGTAACTCATTGGCATCAAGATGTGTGAACTGTGAATCACAGTTACTGCAAATCTGCCAGTCATCTTGATTGACTGCACTGTGACTTCTGGTGGTCTCCATGTGCATTTGCCCAAGGTGAATTCACCTCATCATGCCTGCTGATTTACAAGTCAATCCTCTCAAAACATCTGGCTGCTGCACCGACACTTTGCAGAACAATAAATTGCATTTTTTTATATGCATTACACAGCTCTCCATGACCCAAAGATTTTACTCTGTGACCAGAATAAATCAACAGTGAAGATTTGGACAAACTGTAACCTTGAAAGCTCATTCTTCTAAATCTTCTTTTATTTAACATACTGCATTTTACCTCAGCATTGAATATAAATCAGATACATTTTTCATTTATAGACAACTTTTGAGTCCAGTGATTTGTGCACTAACAACACTGATGTGTTTCTGAACCCAGTGAAGAAACAGCATGCAAGGAGCTGGATTCATAAAGCTTACCAGGATGTTTAAACAATTTGTACACCTTGTGGTAACCTTTTTGTATTCAGAGGCAAATACAACATGGTGCTTTACATGAAGACATGCAGCACCTCATCAGAATGCTAATGAGGTAGTCTGGAGAGCTGTGTATGCTAATTAGCCATGTGTTGTGCCCTCTAAACTGTTTCTGACAAAGTAGCTACAAGCTGAATGATTCATAGAATTGCTCATCTGTGTAGATTAGCATGGCTGCTCCTTGCACCTCATAGTAGAGAACACAGCCAAAAGGCAGTGTACATCCATCATAGTAGACATAAGTGCTGGAGAGTTTTGTGGTAAGTAAGGGTTAGGATATATGTTCATGAGTATATATGAGGGGTTGGATGTATGAGTGTATGTGTGAGTATGTTTGTCTGCCTGGGAAGCTGCAGTTGGGGGGTTAGTGAACAGGTAGATTAAGTGTGCGTGTGTGTGTGAGTGTGTGTGTGTGTGTGTGTGTGTGTGTGTGTGTGTGTGTGTGTGTGTGTGTGTGTGTGTGTGTGTGTGTGTGTGTGTGGTGTGAATGTGCGTGTGCTGTGGGTGGTGAGGGTTGGTCTGTCATATCTGTACAAACCCATACACTAATCAGCAACTTATGCAATATTGTTGGATCAGGGTGAACTACTAGACACCAGGGCAATTTTTGTTCTCACATCATAATGGCAGCTTAACAGTGTGAGGTTTAGGGGGAAATCACTCGACAGCATGGGGATGGGGGAAATACCTAGACTCCAGGGATAATGAAAATGTAACGACAGATATAATATGTACAACTTTAATGTCTGCAATTAATGACTGACTGAAAGTTTCAAATATTTATGAAAGCAGGAAAAGGAGACATCGATGTCATTCGGACCACATAGGGACAAGTATGGAGTCTGTGGTGTGTGTGTGCATGCATGTGTGTGTGCGTGTATGTGTGTGTGTGTGTGTGTGTGTGTGTGTGTGTGTGTGTGTGTGTGTGTGTGTATGAATGTGTGTGTTGTGTGTGGGAGAATGTGGGATGCCTCTGCTTACATGAGATGGCCACCAACACTGCAGCAAATGCTGATCTGCAGTTTACTGTGGTTAACCGCAATTTGGAGACATGCAAATTAGCCCATAATGAGGTATGTCCTCATTGCATGTAATGTATCTCTGATTTACCATTCGCCACATCATGGAAACAGGGCCTTTTTACTAAAGACCGTAATCTTTATGCATCCCTGGGATAGTCTCAATGCACATACTGGCTGCATTTCTAAGCTAGTCTTCCATATTTGCCTTGTTAAGGTCAAATCAGAGAATTCCTCAGACTAACAACTACACTATAATTAGTTTTATTTCCATCAATCCTTTACAAAACATTTTTCTGCATTTTTGTCTGTGACTTGCTTAGCAAAGAAAAATGGTTAGGCAGTCCACACTTCCTGCATTCCCATGTAAGTGTTAAGCTAAATGTATTTCACTGTTACCCTTGTTAGACATATGCATAGTCATATCTTTCATTGCTTCCATAGTATCTGAAACATTTCCTACATTCTCTTTTAACTTGAAAAACTGTTCTGTCTGGCATTAACAGACTTTAGTTTCATTTTATTTTTTGTCTGCATCCAAAACCTTCACAGGTTTACTCAGTGGTAATTCAGACCCGGACAGACGTTTACTTCTTATTTTTTCGCTTTCAGTGCCACAGACAAAGCTGCCTGTCAGCAATGAATCATGTAGCCCACCGATCTCATTTTTAGTTCTATACCTTTGCTTAGTCACATAGGCATCAACAGATTTATGTGAATCCCGATAGTGAAAATAAATGTCAGCTACAAGGTAAGTTCATTTTAAGCTGACAGTCATGCTAATGCTTGTCTTTAATAGCAAAATCAATCATATTAAACATATTCTCACAAGTTGTATTTGTAGAAGGAAAACTTCATAATAACATCACCATAACCTAGATGAAGGAAAGTTGCAGCTTACATTTCTTAACTTTCTTCACTTAGATTAGAAATAATGCTGTAAAAATTTAATTTCTGCACCCATTTCTTCCACACTGCCTGGAAATACCAAAGCTGCTGGCAGAGTGAATGGTAAGAAATGTACCATAATTACTGATTTAGCTGTTCTCAAAAAAGATAGTAGAAGCTATGAAAAGTTTAAAACTTTTGAAGTGTATCTTAAAAATTGTGAGATTTTTCTTCCACATAGTGGCTTGTTTCAACTCTATTTTGTAAATTATGGCATTAAATCTTGAAATTCATTTTTGCTTCAAACTTTTTCATATTTTTCTTATTACTCTGCTTAGACAATCATTTTGACAGTAACAGTATCAAAATAAGCCATTTTCCAATGAAGCTATTTGTACAATCAGTTTATATACTCACTGAGTTTGATCTCACTTAGAATGGAATTTTCTTAGTGGTCTAGTAATATTTTTCTTTATTTTTCATAGCATTCTCAGCTCTAACAGTGAAACTTATAGTGTGTTTGCCTCCTGTATAGTGTCTTAATGTCAGTAAAATATGAATTTTGTGGTAGGTACTACGATTCCAATTGATAGCATGCAGTCTTGCCAGTACAGTGAAGAAGACACAACAATATCTGCGCTTCCTATGGAAACTGAAGAAGGCAAACCTGTCTCAGTTCATCCTCAAAGTCTTCTACAGGGGGACTATCGAGATCATCCTCTCAAATAACATCATAGTTTGGTGTGGTAACTGCAAAGGATCTGACTGCAAGGCTCTCCTGAGGGTAGTGAGGACAGTGGAAAAAGTCATTGGTTCCTTGCTCCCATCCATGGATGATCTGCATGAGACTCAGTGTGTAGAAGGGCTAGGAAGATAATCAATGATCCCACTCACCCTGCCCATGGCATGTACTTCCACCTTTCCTCAGGCAGGTGGTATCACAGCTTACACTGCAAAACATCTAGAATGAGCAGGAGCTTCTTCCCTCTATCCATAAGGCTGATGAACTTGAATGCCAGGCATGACAGTGAATAATTAGATCAATATGTGAATTGCTATGATCTATCATCTATAGTAATCCCACTGGTAAATTGCTTCAATAACTGGTACAGTTAGCCTGATCTCTTATGCTATTATTTCCTGAATGTGCAATATTCAGGAGTGAGTCACCACTCCATACTTGTTCAATATGAACATCAAAATATATCATACCACAACTGATGATGTGCAATATTCTAAGCAATCACAATGTGAAGTCATAGTCTTGCAATACCTACTAGTATAATAATGTCTAATGTCTTCCTGTCCAGTTGTGCTAATGTAGCGTGTTGTTTAATTATTAGTGTATGTGCATTAGTCTTACTGTCATTCAAATTATGTGTTCATTGTTATGTCTTGCATGGGGACCAAAGCAATGTAATTTTGTTCAGCTTGCACTGCTGTGCATATCTGAACAGCAATAAAGTTTACTTTGACTTTACTTTGACTTTATTTCCTTGATAGCAGTACACTCTTGAAGGCCACAGCCAAAAACTAGTCAGTAAGTGAACAGCAGCACACCTTTTCAACATGTCAGCAACTGAGGATCAAACCAGAGTGGTATTACCTCTGGCACATGAGCTTAACTTTATGTGATACTTGAAGATATACTATTCTTTACATTATAGCATTACCAATAGAGAAGGACCACCTGGAGGACACAAGCTGTCAGGTTTGCTGTCTAATGGATGAGAAAAAGGATTCTTCTTGTTTCCTTATATATTCCACTAGATCTGCTTTATGTTACTTTATGGGTGCTCAAATGCATCTACTCTGCTCTCCATTAGAAATGTTTCTTCATATTGCCTCCAAGCTATGCTGTCAATGTCCTTCAGTTATGCTTCCTTTCCCAGTGTGCCGCTTCCTCTGAAAAAATATTCCCCCAGATTTACGAAGCCCAGTATAGTGTGCAGGAATAGTTGAAGAGCTATTTTCAGCAATATGGCCTACATGTGATCCAGGAATGAGCTCCCGGGACGTGCACGTGAGCTCTTAGGCTAATCCTGCATGGACCGAGCCCCTGTATGCAAATTACCTTCATTTGCAGGTGAAAACCATGCAAATTAGGGTAATTTGCGATCCAGGAAGTAGGCAGCTGTCAGTGCAGGATGAGTGGAGTCTGCAGAAATGTACTCGGTTAGTAACCGAGTACATTTCTGCAAACTACAAAACGGAGCTATGACAGCACCAAATAAAGGCTGCATATCATTGATAAAGCATGCCAATGGCCAAGTAGAAGGCCATTGGCATTGCAAAATGTGTAAAAATAAAAAAAACAACTTTAATTTTTTTGTCGCCGATCTTGCCTGATTAAGCATAGGGCAGCGGCATGCAAACGGGATAGGGAGGAAAATAATAAAACAAACCTAAAATAAGCAGTCTAACTAAAAGCAGTATTCAGCCATGCAAGTCAATGGCAGGCATAAACCAACCTGGCCAGTGAGTAATAGTTGCTAAGGGGGGAGGCCCAGTGTGGGACATGTAACTATGCATTAGCAGGCAATCCTATCCAAATGAGGGGAAGGATAGTGAATCCCAGATTTCCCCAGGGTGTGAGGCAGGTCCCAAGAGTGTAAGAGTAGAAATAGCTGAATGCAAGACTAGGAGATAAGTGACATCATGGGCAGGTGTGTCAGGCATACTGTAAGTGAATTGGAGCCCTGTGGCTCAGGACTGCTCCTAGCTTAGCACAGCTAAGCTAGAGATGTGTCCAAACTGCCTAGCACTCCTTACAAAGTGTAAGCAAGTGTGCACACTGCGCACTGGGTTTCACAGGAAGAAATAGGAAGTTAAACCAGGAAAATGCAGCTCTGTGCACATATGAGCACTCTGTCTGCGTGGCGCGCACACAGGCCTAAACAGGGAGGCAATGGGAAGGGAAAACAGCAGTATTAAGGTAATCAAGGAGAACTAGCTGAGCTGCCAGGTGAAATGTATCAGAATCAGCTAATCACACAGGAAGCAGACCAGCCCAGCCCAGAACACCACTATAAACCAAGCAAACACCTACCCCCTGGTTTTTCCACACTCTACACCACCGGTGTATGCAAGCGGGGAAATTTTAAAAACAAACCTACAAAATGAGAAGGGCTGCAGCAGGAAACATAGAACAACATGTGCAAGAGGCTGAGGGTGGTGACGATGTGAATGCTGCCTGAACAACCAACAGTGAGGAGACAGAGAAGAGTGTACAGACCCAGCGTAACCTACCATAGGCTACATGAGCTAGAGATAGTGGAGCGCTATAGGGTGGACAGAGGCCTCCTACAGCAAATCATTGAGCTGTGCAGGCCACACCTGGCACACCACACTGGCCAAGGGGAACCCATCCCAGTGGATACCAAGGTATGTGTAGGCCTAGGTATACTAGCCACAGGTACCTCCCAAACCACAACTGGGGATAACATGGGCATCACACAGGCATCAGCATCCAGAGTATTCCACCAGTTCCTGGATGCCATGTCAGCAAATGCCAGTGAGCATGTATATTTCCTCAACACACATGAGGTGTTGACCCGCAATATGGGTCTCTTCCACCAAATAGCTAACTACCCTGGGGTAGTGGGTGCTATAGACTGTACGCACTTATGCATCAAAGCACTACCTGATGAGCATGGTAGGGCCTACATCAACTGCAGGGGCATCCCCTCCATCAACTGCCAGGTCGTATGTGATGCCCAGGGCATTATACTGAATGTGTGTGCTGGCTGCCCTGAAAGCTATGATGATTCACACATATGGCAACTGACGCAGCTGTACCACAGATTTGCCAATGTGGACATCCCCTACTGTCACCTAGTGGGGGATGCTGGTAACCCACTGGAGCCGTGGCTGATGACACCCATCAGAAATGCACACACACTTGAACAACAATGCCATAATGAGGCACACGCACAGGTCAGACATATAAGAGAGCATGCGTTTGGGATGATGAGGTCACGGTTCCGGTGTCTGGACACATCCGGTGGAGCCCTGCAGTATTCACCAGCTACATGTACCCAAATAGTAATGGTATGTGCTATGCTATACAATATGATCCTGTGGAAACAGCTGCAGCAGGAACAGCATGGGGCAGGGCCACACATCCCCCCCACCAATGCCAAGGCCTGTACAGGCACAGAGTGACTCAGAGGAGGAACAACTTGAGCCTGCCCCAGTAGGCAAAAGGGGGCATGCCCAGTATGCCCTGACCTTGGCAAGGAAGCAACACATAGCATATGCACTGACACAGTAGGGGCCCAGAGAATGACATCACTCTCTGGCTGACAGACAGTAAAAGGTATGCCAAACATGACACTACCTGTGCCCAACCATGTATAGAGAGTGTCCTATGTACATCTGACATAGGCAGCCCTCCAGCACCATCCTCAAGTCCAGCACACCCTCAAGGTAAGTCAAACAACCTACCTATTGCCAAATGGAGTAGAATGTGTTTTTACCTGTAGCTATGGTATGGATGTGAACATGCAAGGGAATTGGGTGGCCGGATGTCAAGGCAGCAGAGAGTAGACACCCATAGTGGCATCATGAGATTTGTAACACATACTGGAGTCACAATAGTAACCAGTAATACACAGGTTGACAAACCCCACTGCAGGAAATGGCCTGAGTGACAAGGGTGTCCATAAGAGCCACACATGCCAGTCAAGAAGGATCAAATACCCAACAACAGTCTGAGCCAGCAGGAGAGGTGAAGACAACACAAACAAATGCTGTACTATGGCTTCTGAATGTGCCCTATGGATAACCTCCTCCCCCAGGCCTACACAGACAGACCGCAGCAGGCCAGGCAGTCGGATGTAAGTTCTGAAGGGTAATAAACAAAGTTAGGATCTGTACTACACTGGTAAGCCCTAGCTAGCAGGATAGGTAAGACTACAGACTGAAATGGAGTACCTGACATACCAGTACAGTCCTAGCAAATGTGTACAAGTGCCAGGTGCACGCCAACATCCAATGTACACTTAGAGCAACAGTCAGGTGTGCCCCCCACTCCTGTGTAGAACAGTAGAAACAGTCAGGTGTCCCCCCGCTATGCAGAAATGTAACAACAATCAATGGCAAATGACCGATGGATACCCTGCAGACACAGCATGCTACCTGTCGGTGTACAACACAAAGGTCAGCACCACGGTACAAACTACCTGGACGTGATCCACACATGCAACACAGATGGTCATACTGGGCATGCTCACACACTTAGAGGAATGAAGGCAATGTCAGTCAACAACATACTGAGAGGCCATACTGGGCATGCTCACACACTTAAACACATGAAGGCAATGTCTGCAAACACCAGTGGACCAGACATATCTGGAAGTTGCAGTTCTCAGTCAGTATGCACCACTCCTGCCTTGCACACACAGTGGATAGGAATGCAGACAAATATGTAAGGACAACACACTATAATAAGCCACAGGTACATGGGCATAGATGTGTGGAAGAGGGTGGCCATGACAAGGAGCCATGCAGGCTTGTCCCAACTGGCACACAGCCAAATGATCCCCAACATATGAGGTGCGGATGTAACCCACTGCGGATACTAGCCACCAGTACCTGTCAGCATGACTGACTACGTGGTGTACATGCCAGCTGTGCAACAAGACTGTACAAGGAAGTAGCCATCTGGTATCTCTATACATGCACCTGTGACATATGACCCCATGTGTGCCTGCATGTGGCATGTCAATCCCTACATGAATGGGGTATGGCCTATGCACACACTGCCCTCCCCATAGCAGTAGTATGACAAGCCTGCTGAGGTCATCCAATGTGAATTACACCTTAAGGTGAGCTATAGCTCAGTAATATGCATGGCGCGTCCCATAACTTCGTACTGCTGTAGTGATAGAGTAGTTAGGTAGTAGGACTAACCCCAGACCTGTCAATTGTGTGAGTGTGTGTTTGTGTGCATGCCTGTCTGTCTCTGAATGTGTAGAGGGAAATGCTTGTTAGGCTACTCACACTCCGTAAAATGCATATATTCAACTTTGGCAAGTCTGCTGATGTTACTCACCTAGAAGTACACCTCTGGGAAAGTGATAGCCCAGTAATTGCCGTAGCATGTTCTGTAACTGTGTACTGCTGTAGTGAGATACATTAGTTAGGTAGGTGTTTGAACCCCGGACCTGGCAACTGTGTGAGTCTGTGTGTGTGTCTGACTGAGTAAGGAGCAATGTTTTTTAGGCTACTCACACATAGTACAATACAAATACTCTACTTTGGCAAGGCTGCTGATGTCACTCACCTAGAAGTACACCTCTGGGAAAGAGATAGCCCAGTAATCACCGTAGCATGTTCTGTAACTGTGTAATGATGTAGTGTGATAAAGTAGTTAGGGAGGTGTTCAAACCCCAGACTTGGCAACTGTGTGTGTGTGTGTCTGACTGAGGAGAAAGCAATGCTTTTTAGGCTACTCACACACCATACAATACAAATACTCTACTTTGGCAAGGCTGCTGATGTCACTCACCTAGAAGTATACCTCTGGGAAAGTGATAGCCAAGTAATCGCTGTAGCATGTTCTGTAACTGCATACTGCTGTAGTGTGATTTAGAATGGTGGTAGTGTTCCATCTCCATCCATGCCAGTTCTGGATGTTTTGTGAGTGTTTCAGTGTCTGTGTATGGAGCAATGCAATATAGGTTACTCACTCACAGTACATTACAAATGGCCTACTTTGGTAGTCTTGCTGATGTCATTAATTGTGAAATACACCTTTGGGGAAGATGTACGCCAGTAATGTCCATGGCGTGTACTATAACTGCATAGTGCTGTAGTGTAGTAAACTTGTTAGGTAGGGGTTCTACTCCCAGACATGACAGGTGTGTGTGTGTGTATTTGTAACTCGTATCCTGTGTAGAGGTGGGTGTGAGTCTGTGACACCTGTGGGCAATGTGGAGGGGTTTTGCTAATTTCATTTATGGTGGCCCTACTATATATCACGATGTCCAACCATACAGGGATAACAGATGTAAATAGCTGAGAGGCTGGGGTGTAAAGCCATACCCATACATGTGACATCAAGGCAAGCCAATCGCAATTAGCAACCCTATGGTGCCTTCACATGTGACTCACAACAGACATACCATGCCTGACAATATTCCCTGTATGGACAGATGACACTGACATCAGGAAATGCTGTTAGCATGCTATCAATGTAGGTGCAGGGTAAATCTGCTGACCAGTGCCACTCCTTGCTACAGGTGGGTAAGACTGGCACATCTGATGATAAGCTCTGTTTACAGCAAGGTCCAGACACCCCAGGTACAGTTCCACATGTCACTGTACATGCATGTGGGAGGTGTGCACATCCTAGACACCATCTAAGTCATGGACTATGGAACACATACATGGCAAGTGATGCACTGCATTGACTACAGACAATAGTCACCCAGATGACTGGATGATGGATGCAATACCCACAGGTGTGGGCAAATGCAAAAGCTACAGGCCTGTGCCACAATGCAGACCATTGTCATGTGGCCTGATGCCAAGGCATACCCATTGCCTACCCTTTTGTAGCCTGCTGGCACTGTTGTCCACCACACACCCATGCAGACATGCACCTATGCATGTCAGAACTGGCACCCTGTGTGTTCATATGTGTATTGTATGGTGCATAGGTCCACATCCACATGCACTACTCCCTTCAGGGCACAGTGAAGCATGCCACCTGATCTTTGACACCCCTTCATACTCACTGCCCATGCGATCTCTGTATGACCCATGTGGTGCATGTGTTCCCTGCACATTGATGTGTTGTGGCAATCCCACTAGTGACAAGTTGCACTCCTGGCCCTGCAAAGTGTGTTAATGTGTGTGCGTCCCTGTGTGAGTGTGCCTGTGCTGACGCTGGCACCTGTTTATGCAGACAGGCATGTGTACGTCATCTACAGTATATGTACCGTATCCCTGTTGCAGATGTCACTCACCATCACATATATGTTCTGAGTGCTGCCCACCAGATAACCCATGTGGTGCATCCAATAACAGCATCGAACTTTGGTAGCACTACATAGCTGTCGGGTGTTCAATACTCTGTGCTGGTAGGTGTGTGACACAAACATGCATCAGTTTTACCCTCCCACCCCTCCCTGACATATATTTGCCTCTGTCTGCCTCCCTCCACTCCCTCTCTGGTGGATGTGGAGGCCCACACCTGCATTGCTTAGGCAGCAGCATGTGTATTTTAAGTGATGCTCATGATCAGCTGATGGCCTCTGCACAAATTGCAGCCCTTCCCTAGACGATTGCATGTGGAACAGGTGTGGTTACATTCCCATAGCCAATTGCATGGAAACACACTCCAATACCAGGAAACATCCTGGTGGTGTTGGCCCTTGTCTGTCACTATGAGCAGGAACTAGAACTGTCGTTTGGCAAACAGTATTTCAGGTGGGTTGGGGATTTACTTCTAACAACATACACTGTGGAAAGAGGGCAACAAACAGGAGGAGGATGTGCCTGACCTGACTACAGACTGTAAGTGCTGCTATACTGCATATGGAGTAATGTTGGATTAACAGTATTTGTCTGGATATGCCTGTCGTACATGTTGCAATACCTGCCATGTCAGTTCCATGTATATCAGGAATCCACATCTGCAGGGTCATCTGCAGACTGGGCAGTGTTGTGCCTTTAGTTTCATGTGTTAGCCACGATGCATCTATCTGTGGAATGCAGAAGGTAGTGTGAGGATTGCAGTCTGTTGATGGTGAAGGCCATGACAGTTACTGACTACATATCCCTCATTGGACATATGTTGCAACAAACCCCATTACAATGGTAGATTAATGAGAGTATCACAGCAACATGGCCCTATGTATGTGCTGTCAGCCACACCTCTGTCAACCTTTGTACATATGTGCTGTACACTGTAAATAGTGTCATCATATCTGATAACAAGCCAGTGATATATCAGAGTGCTACACATGTCATGTACTGTAGGGGTTATACTTAGTGCCATAACCTGGACATTCTGTGGATGTTTGTATAGTACTGAGGTCTGTGTAGTGATGGTGAATGTTGGCAGTGTGTGTATTGCTAATATGTACTATGGCCTGTGTACAGACTGTGGTAGATGTCATTATTCTAGCTCCCCTTCTATCTGATGTTACATGCTGCTCCACTGTATGGTACCGTTTTACCTTACATGTTTGTAGGACCATACAGACACATGTCCCATACCACAGACAGCCATCAGACCAGACTGTGTAGCAGCCCAGTATATGTAGGGTCATTCTGTGAGTGGCACATATGAGGGTGGAATAGGACTGATAGTCCATATAGTGTACCATATGTGGCTGTGGCTGTGTTCACATTGGTTGTGGTTATGCACTGTCACACAGGTGTATCCTACCCTGAGCTGTGACATGGATGTTGTGCCTGCTATATATGCAGGTACTGTACCATGATAACCTTAGAATGTCTGTCATTAGCCAATGGCACACATGTTATGAGCAGATGTCACCTTCCACACACACTATGTCTGTGACAACAATCCCAATGACAGTAGCAAATGTCTGTTAATTTACCAGCTGTACATACCAGACATCCGCTTGCACTACGACATTGGGACTATAGGGGCTGGGATATGGCTACACTCCATGTCTAGGACATATGGTGGGATGATATGGAAATGTACTTATCCAGATGGCCATATATATATATATATATATATATATATATATATATATATATATATATATATATATATATATATATATATGAGTACACATGTGTAGTACTCCCAACCACCCACTATAAATCCCTACATCATGTGGGCATATTCCCTGCACATTCCCTGTGTGATGGACATCCTTCCTGTTTGTGGGCATCAATGTTACAGACAGCAGGTAGAAATACCTCTTACAGGAGAAGCTGCACACTCAGGGTAGCCACATATATGTAGGAGGATCAGGACATGCAGACAGACTGTGAGTAGAGTGGTGTAATGTTTTGCATAGTACTGGTGTTACAGTGTGTGTGTGTGTGTACATATTAGTTTACCTTAGACTGCAGTCTGTCTGCATAGCTCACTCATGTGGGCCTATCCTCTAGCTGGATAGAGGAGAGGTGTGTCTATCATTTGTTGTTTGTCCACCACACAGGTCCTGTGTGGAATATTACACTGGCAGTGTGTGTGTTGCATGCTAGCAGTACATGGATATATCCATTTGTGTCCCTGATGTCTTATTCCTGCTTAAGGGTATGTTGCAACACATCCTGTAACACCAGTATGTTCCAGGGTGTGCAACTGCAATATTGCAAGTATGGCCCTGTGTTCCTGCCTTTGTCCTCCACATATATGGCAGCCTTTGTCCTGCTGTGATACGGTAAGGGGTTGTTAGGTAATGGCCTATCATTAATTACTGCTAGCATTCCTACTCATCCTAGTCATAACATGGACGCCCACAACATTTGTTGGCCAGGGTACATACATGTGACAGATACATTGATATTACCACAAGTAATGATTGTCACCCTAGGGTTTGACTATAGGGTGTAATTGGAGGCTGCTGAACTACATCTGATATTGTTGATTGTTATGTATCATGCAGGGAAATCCTTTGTCTACTGTTGTACGAATTAAAGGGCTTAGCCTGGGCACCACAGTATGTTATGTATTCGCACTGTCTGCATCTACTGTTTTGTGTGGGCCTTGCATCCATCACTGGTAATATACATCAACATCCATGTACTGTCAGTAATGACATACATTATTGTATGGTACACAAATAAAGGTTGTCTGTGTTTACATACCTGTGTGTCGTGTCATGTCCTTTGAATTGTGAGTGGGTATATGTGCAATGTAAGTATCTCCTTTGTGAGGCTGGTTACCACACCACACATGTCACAGATACCAGTTACAGGGCTTGTGGCTGGGGATATACATTGCACCCAGTAAGTCCACACTACTTCTACATAAGCATGGCTACTAATACCCTTTGTCTGTGTATATATGTATATACCCATATATCCCATATATCCTATCTCTCTCTATATATATATATATATATATATATATATATATATATATATATATATATATATATATATATATATATATATATGTGTAGATATATATATATATATATATATATATATATATATATATATATATATATATATATATACATAAATATATATATATATATACCTGCACATGATTGTCAATGTATGGATGTGTGTGCATATCTGTACCATTCAATATACATTCCCTGCAGTACAATGACCTATCTGCATGATATGTTACAGATATTGGCCTGACATGTACAGGTGACATGGATTATTGTTGGAGCATTGTAGCTGTGTTGTGGTGGGTCCTGCTGTCAAGTACTACATGTGCTGGATATTGGATTGCACAGCATATCCGTTAGGGCTGGGGAGGGTTACATAGCAGTAATTACCTGGTGTTCCCCATTTGTGCCCCGACCCCCATTAACTGTGCTGAAGGTCTGTTATGTAGTACGGAGTGGTCCAGTAGTCTGTTCCCATGTGGAAATCATATACACATGTCTATCTGTATATATATATGTGTATATATATATATATATATATATATATATATATATATATATATATATATATATATATATCTGCATAAGTATATATGTGAAACCCCCATATATAGAGGGATAGAACTGGACATTGATAAAGCTCTAGCTATGTATATGTATCTATATATATATATCTGTGTATGTATGTATATATATATATATATATATATATATATATATATATATATATATATATATATATATATATACACTGAACATATTAATCTATCTATGTATGATTGCTATTATATGGTTATTCGCGAGTCATACATACACATATAGTTTCATAGTTTCATAGTAGTGTACTAGGCTATCTGCCCTGGGGCATTTACAAGCCTAGCCAACAATAATGTGGCTTATGCCACCCCGTATTATATAGTTGCGCCTCTCTAGTAGTGACACATGTGGGACCCCATTATTTAGTAAACTATACCTCTGTCTAGTAGTGACACTGAGGTGACTCCCGGGGTAAACTTACGATCTCCCATCCATGCATCGAGATTTTTCTTGAACAGTGCCAATGAAGGGCTCTGTCTCACATGAACTGGGATTTTGTTCCAGAGTACGGGTAACCTCTGTGTTATGAATCTATCCCTCCAGCATGTTTTATTCATATTTGTGCAGAGGTTGAAATCTTTAGCTTGCATGGTTCTGGTGTATCTGGATTTTTTGAGATGGAGCATGTCCTTCAGTTCTTGGTTGGACATGGCCCTATATGTTAGGCACAAATCACCTCTGAGCAGGCGGTATGCTACTGAATAGAGCTGGAGTTTCTTTAATCTAGCTGGATAAGGCACATGTTTGAGACCCATGATCCTCTTGGTGAGGTACTTCTGGGGTCTTTCCAGTTGTTGCATGTGCCGGGTGAGATACATCCCAAATGGAGCATTATATTCAATCATGGGCCTGACAAGGGAGGAATATAGAGGTACAATGACCTCCTTTGATCTGGATGAGAATCCCTTCATGATGAGATGGGCAAGGTAGAATGTCTTTCTGACCACTTTGGCAACATGGTTGTCAAAGGAGAGGTCACTATCGACTTGAGTCCCCAGGTCTCTGATTACTTCTTCCGCACTCAGTGGGTTATTGTCTATGTGATAATTTGTGGGTACTTTGTTTTTCCCAAAGGGGATGACTATACATTTTTTGGCATTAAGTTTGAGGCCATGATTCCGGCACCAGTTGTCCGTTTCAGTGAGACCTTTCTGTAGGATGTGTGTGTCAGCAGGTGAATCAACTATGGCACCCAGTTTGCAGTCATCTGCAAACTTTGTCAGCCATAATCCTCCCATATTTGCTTTCACATCCGAGAAGTAAATGCCGAATAAGAGTGCTCCCAAGACTGAGCCCTGTGGGACACCACTCGTGACTGGTTTTGAGTCTGACATGGCTCCAGCAATTTTGATCTTATGGGTTCTGTTTTTTAGCCAGTTTGCTACCCATCTTGTGACATATGGATTTACATTTAGGCTGCTGAGCTTGTCTATGATGCCAGAGTGTGGTATCGTGTCAAAGGCTTTAGCCAAGTCCAAGTAGGCAGTGTGGACAGCCATGCCCTCGTCGATGGCACTAGTGACTGTCTCGAAGAAGTCAACCAGGTTTAAGAGACAGGATCTGCCTTTTACAAAACCGAACTGGGTGGGATCAAGGGTCTGCAGATCTCCAATATCGCCATTTATGAGTTCCATGATGATTCTTTCCATAGCCTTGCAGACCAGGCTGGTCAGACTTATGGGGCGGTAGTTACCAGGGTCAGTAGAATTTCCCTTTGTGGAGTGGGACCACTGTTGCTGTGCACCAGTGTTCAGGTACATATCCTGTAGTGAGGCTAAGATTGAATAGCGTTTTAGGTGCGGTTTAATTCATCTTGAAGTTCACGTAACACGCAACCGGGATACCATCGGGTCCCATAAATGCTGTGTTTTTGCTTTGTTGAGTGCTGATTTCACCTGTATGTCTGAGATGACAGGTAGGTTACATTCAGCAGGGATAATTACTACATCTTTAGGGGTGAGGGAGGGAGAAATTTGCACTGAACCTATCTGCCAGAATATTGTCAATGTCGGTAGGGTCAGTGAATTTTTGTCATTGTGTACCAACTCAGAGCATATCTGAGAATTTCCTCCCAAGGTTCTGACATAATTGAAGAAGGCCTTGTGATTGTCTTTGGTATCCTTGGCAATCTTTCTCTCAAAGTTGCCTTTAGATGTTTATATGAGAGAACGTAGTTTTTTACTTGTGCTGATCAGGGAAGCCTTTCCCTTGTGGGATTTGGCTTTGTCCTGCAGTAGCTTCCTTCTCTTGTTGTACAGTTTGTTTATAGCCGGGGTCCACCAAACCGGGCGTTTTCCCTTGGTGGAGAGGGTCTTGGTCTTAGTTGGGATTGCTTGATCCATGCATTCTTGGAGATGTCCGTAGAAGGCTGTTGTGTAGGATTCAGCATTTTGGGATGTGGTTTCCATTAACCCAGTAGGCTTAAAGGATATCATTTCTGACATAAGGAGTGTAAAGTCAGCTTTTGAAAAATTTTTCACTGTAGTCTTTTGTTCTGGGGGTGGAGGTGGGATATGTACATCCAACGTGATCAGTTTATGGTCAGATCTTACTAGTGAGGGGTTTATATCCAGTGCTGAGCATTTGGACCCCATGTTTGTGATAATCAGGTCAAGTATATTATCTCTCCTCGTAGGAGAAGTGACCAGTTGCTCCATAGCATTTGAGTTAATGAATTCCAGGAATCTTTGGGCTAGGGTGTTAGGGCTAGAATAGTGGGCCCAGTCTATGTTGGGGTAGTTGAAGTCACCCAATATGATGGTGTTTGGTGTGACATTCATATCCTCCAGTGTTTTCAGGAATGCCTGATGGGATTCCTGGGATTGGGAGGGTGTTCTATAACATGCGACCAGTTGTATGGCAGTTTTGCCTATGGTGAGTAAAACTTGTATGGTTTCTGATGCTTCATGGTAGCCACCAATCGAGAGGTGTAGGTGTCCTTTATGAAAATGGACACTCCCTCCTTGTGGTTCGCCTGGAACTTGAGGCCGAAAAGCATGATATGAGGTATAGCCTGGTAGCTGGAGTGCTCTCAGGAGCCTTGAACCAGGTTTCAGTTACTGCACAGACATCGATGTTCTCCATACTGAGAAGTGCTTCGAGTGCCTGCATCTTGAGATTTAGACTTCTGGTGTTGAGCAGCATTACCCTTAATTTTTTTCCATTTTTGTTTTTACGGAGGTTGATTTGTCTTTTGAGCATTGCCTAAAAAGGCACTATGGGGTGGCAAGAGCCTTGGCTAGTATCCGAAGACCAGTGGTGACAGGTGCAAGCCATCCCTTGGAAGCAACGTTGCTTGTCCAGCATATCATCTCAGACTGACAGAAAATGGATCCCGCTAGAATGACACCAGTGATTAAGCCAATTGTTAAAACTGATCATTTTGTCTTTGTACTGAGGCATCATTCTTGGTGAAGGCAGGATGCTACTCGGGGTCAGGGTCATACCAGTCTGGGCTACATAATCGGAGAGCTCCTCAATGTCTCTTTTCATGTAGTCCAGGGAGGTACATCTCAGGTCATTCACACCAGCATGGACAATGACTGCATCATACTTGTACTTGCTTTGGAGTGACCTGAGTGCGTGTAATGTGGCGGATCCTAGCTCCCGGTAGGCATCTCACCATTACCCTCTCCTTATTCAGCCTGGTAAGTGGAACATCGGTGTGTCTGACTATAGAGTCACCTATTACTAATGTCTCTGGCATAGTGTTTTGCCTTAGGGGCTGTGATTGTGTGACACACCTGTTGTTTGAGGTATGTGTTGCAGGTGTTACATTTGTGGGGTGTATTTCTGGGTGTCTGCTTTGGAGGCCTCTGTTGTTTTGGTAAGTTTTTATAAGAGGCCCGAGTATGTCTTTGTGTTCTTATGTGTTTGGTTTGTAGTGGTGGTGGTTTTATGTGTGACCGGGTTTTGCTTGGTGTGGGTACCTTCTCCTCCTGTCTGGTCTTGCCAGTCCTGAGTTGAGAGAGTTCAGCCTCCAGTCTGGCTATATAGTTGCATCTCTCACAAGTATTTGTGTTAGTAGGAAGGAGGAGAGGGTTGTCTGTGTACATGAGACAATTGTAACATTGTCTTAAGATTCCCAGGTTAACCAGCTGAACAAGAGAGGATGCTAGTGGTCCACCACACGACATACTAGAATATTATAAGGAGTGCTGTGCCTTTAAGGGAAGTGGGTATTCACAGGGGGTAGTGGATGGCTGTAGTGCTTACTTTAGTATAAGAGTGCTTACTTTATTATAAGAGTGCTTGCTAAGACTAGAAGTCCCGAAAACAAGTGCTAATATATACAGCTAAAAAGACTGAGTAGAGCTTTCTAAGTGAAAAATTGAAGAGCAGACTTGGAGCCAGAAATAGTTTAAACCTGTATAACCACTGCTGCACTATGCCAACCGCAAAACGCCCTGAGGCGGATTTTTATACAGGGAACTTGAAAAGAGCTAGAAATGGTCCAAAGCAACCAATAATTTACAGCTCAAGTGCTGAGGTCACTTCCCCCAGGGACAGATAGGCTGCTCAAGGCTCCCCACTCCCACTGGTGAGCTCAGAAACTTCCTTCTATCCAAGTAAGGCAATGGCCAACACAGGAACTACACACAGCCCAGAATACAGCAAAGCCTGTATACTGGTCCAAACTAGTCGAGCAAAGGCGGAAAACAAGGAGTATTTTTTTTGTTTTTGTTTTTCAGGAAAGCACACAGAAATGCAATTAAGCAAACAGTAAAATCGATTTACACAGGCTAGCACACTTTAGTGGGCAGCCTCAGCAGTTAAATTAACAAAAAAACAGTATTAATCGACCAGAGTCGACCAAAATGCTACTTTTAAGTGCAGATACTTCAGAAATCAGCAGATAGACACAAAAACAGTTATAGCTAGTTAAATGAAAGCCAGAGAGGACAATGCAGATAAAAAAAGCCAAAAAAATACTTAAATCTGGAAAGTGGTCGCTTCTTTCAGTTCTCTGTTGCCAGGACCCCTCTGCAGGACCACGTGGAGCTCTGCTTGGGTATATAGACAGAAAAAAACGCCCTGAGGTGGATTTTTATACAGGGAACTTGAAAAGAGCTAGAAATGGTCCAAAGCAACCAATAATTTACAGCTCAAGTGCTGGGTCACTTCCCCCAGGGACAGATAGGCTGCTCAAGGCTCCCCACTCCCACTGGTGAGCTCAGAAACTTCCTTCTATCCAAGTAAGGCAATGGCCAACACAGGAACTACACACAGCCCAGAATACAGCAAAACCTGTATACTGGTCCAAACTAGTCGAGCAAAGGCGGGAAAACAAGGAGTATTTTTTTTGTTTTTGTTTTTTCAGGAAAGCACACAGAAATGCAATTAAGCAAACAGTAAAATCGATTTACACAGGCTAGCACACTTTAGTGGGCAGCCTCAGCAGTTAAATTAACAAAAAACAGTATTAATCGACCAGAGTCGACCAAAATGCTACTTTTAAGTGCAGATACTTCAGAAATCAGCAGATAGACACAAAAACAGTTATAGCTAGTTAAATGAAAGCCAGAGAGGACAATGCAGATAAAAGCAGCCAAAAAATACTTAAATCTGGAAAGTGGTCGCTTCTTTCAGTTCTCTGTTGCCAGGACCCCTCTGCAGGACCACGTGGAGCTCTGCTTGGGTATATAGCCAGAAAAAAATGCCCTGAGGCGGATTTTTATACAGGGAACTTGAAAAGAGCTAGAAATGGTCCAAAGCAACCAATAATTTACAGCTCAAGTGCTGAGGTCACTTCCCCCAGGGACAGATAGGCTGCTCAAGGCTCCCCACTCCCACTGGTGAGCTCAGAAACTTCCTTCTATCCAAGTAAGGCAATGGCCAACACAGGAACTACACACAGCCCAGAATACAGCAAAGCCTGTATACTGGTCCAAACTAGTCGAGCAAAGGCGGAAAACAAGGAGTATTTTTTTGTTTTTGTTTTTCAGGAAAGCACACAGAAATGCAATTAAGCAAACAGTAAAATCGATTTACACAGGCTAGCACACTTTAGTGGGCAGCCTCAGCAGTTAAATTAACAAAAAAACAGTATTAATCGACCAGAGTCGACAAAAATGCTATTTTTAAGTGCAGATACTTCAGAAATCAGCAGATAGACACAAAAACAGTCATAGCTAGTTAAATGAAAGCCAGAGAGGACAATGCAGATAAAAAAAGCCAAAAAATACTTAAATCTGGAAAGTGGTCGCTTCTTTCAGTTCTCTGTTGCCAGGACCCCTCTGTCTACATTTGCAGATGCATATCTGTCCATATGTCCATGCATGTTCAGCCTATATGTGTGGCCTGTACCTCATTCTCTTGCCAGTTGACATGGATGACCTTAGGACTGAGGTCAGTCATTTGTGCCGACGCGTACGTGTTATCAGACGTATCATCTCTTTCAATATATGTGTTCTACTACATATAACTGTGTAACTTGCAATATTTTAAGTGTATTAGAGCAAGATATGACAGATATCCGTATATGTACCCACATTATGGCACACTATGTCCGGGATCCATGCATTAAGAGGTTGTGTGGTGTGTTATTACTACATTTCCTGTGCTGTTGACTAATTGTGCTGGATGATATGTATGTGAAATGAGTGGTTATGTACATCTGCCATGGTTTACTGGTAAATCACATAGCATATGATGTTCAGCTTCCCAGGTGTGGGCCTTCCAGAGGCTGAATATTTTGTTTCAGGGCAGAACACTGGCTGTCGGATACGGAATGAGTTAGGGACATTTGAGTGGTTGCACGCAGGTATGCACGGGTTTGCGAAGAGTGTAGCAATGCTAACCTCGGGTTGCGTTTCCTTACATTCAGCTAGCATCTACTTAGCTCAATCTATGTAGGCAATGCTTACCCCCGCGCAAATACACGTACACACACTTACAACTGCTTATCCATGCATACTACTGCTGTTATGCACTTACACATGCTTACTAGTGCCTTAGTCATTATGACACTTCACACGTGCATTTAAGGCAGTAGTCCTGTGCAAATATAAATGTTACTTAGTAGGTTATACAGCACAACGATATGAACATATGGATATCATGTGAAAAATAAGATGTGCTGAAGTGGGACTCGACCCAGGAATGCGTGTGCATTAGGCGGATGCTCTGGCCACTACACTATTGCTGTTCTGCTTTGTTTGCATATGTCTACCTTAATGGCATACCCATGTTCCCTTACCCTGGCCCCCGAGCTCTACGTACACAGCATCCATCCTTTCCCCAGTTGCTAGCCCTGCCATACCACACCTCCACACATTTCCCTCTCTGCACGTCTTAGTACACCTCCAGTATACTGTCCCCACCCAAGCATCTGCAGGCTCTTCATCCATTTAGTCCACATAAGTACCAGCCTTCCTTTGATGCTCCGATACTGCTGGTGACATCGATGTGACCCACAACTGTTGGTTCATCCCACCAGGGATGGACTTGTTGTTGTGTCAAGAGTAGACCTAGTGTCTCTCCCACTGGTAGCATCCTGCCAGGGTATTGTGTAGCAGCGGTTTACTCACACACCTGGTCAGCATCATCTCCCGGTTCCATGAAACCAATGCCCCAGGTGTGATATACTGTGCATGAAGCATGCTCACACACCCCCACGGTGTGCACCGTATATCATATCATTATTCCCTTCGGTATTATGCAGGACTACTGTTCTCACAGCATGATTGGACAGGCACTGTTCTGTGCTGCACATAGACTGCTCATTATACTGTGGTTGAGCAATGGATACGTGTTCTGGTATTACTCTGCACACTCATATACATTTCCTATACGGTTGGATGACTGTGTTGGATGATGTGTTTGTGATCACAGTAGCTGAATGTGTATCCACCATGGCTTAGTGGAACTCATGTCGACTATAGTGTGCAGGGTCAAAGAAAAAATACCTTGGGTGTCGTCCACAGCTTCAGGCTTCAGACTGTTAAAACACAATTTATTAATCGCTTAAAAAGTGAAGCTGACAGGATGTAAACTTCACTAGAATATGGTGAACTGAAAAAAAGTTAAGTATCCAAGCAGTTGTCATCCACAGCTTCAAACTTCAGGCTGTTTAAACTCAATTTATTGAAAATTTAAAAAGTGAAGCTGACAAAATGCAAGCTTCACTGAGATGCTGAAATAATTAGCCTAGTAATTAACATCCACAACTTCAGGCTTCAAGTTGTTAAAGCACAGTTAATAGATGCTTTGTAAGCAAAGCTGACAAAAACATATACTTCACTGGAGTGTAAAATGCTGATGAAATTGTCCAAACGATAAGAGCGAAGCACAGCACTACTGACCTCTGGTTACAGCATCTTGCACTGAGTTAGCCTCTACACTGTTTCACCAGTGTGGTACTCACATACCGGCGGCCAAACAGGCTTACACCCGCTTACTCCTGCATACACACATGCAACATCATGCGTTTTGTTCACATTTGTCAACCGGGACAATCGGACTTTATGCTTGTCCATCGTCAGCGGTAGCCCGGGGTGTAGAGCTCCACATTGACCACAGCTACTTATTCCAATTAATACTGGGGTGTTCACATTCATAGAGGGTAACAGACGTAAAATAGCTACATCCCCCATTCATCATGTTTAGTTTACGTTAAAATGTTGGTATTATTCATGCTTAGGTCAGGTGTACATGTCAGGTATGACTGTTGACAAAGGTCAGTTTAAGGTGAAGTTGGATTCCTGTTTCACAGGTCTGGATAGGTTACATACAGGTATTTGGGGTAGGTGTAGTTATTCCATACCTGTGTGGTACAGTAGAGGGGAATAGCTAAGGAGTAGGTAGGTAGATAGTGGGGGTGACATTGTAACTGTATAGTAGCCTGTAGGTATAATTGGATGGGGAGCAATAGAGAAGGTTTGTCGGATGTTGGGATTTGTATGCGAGGCATGACAAGAGGTGTCGGTATCACTAGTTGATGTAGTGGTATAGAGTCTGAGGTGGGGGGGGGTTCGCAAAGTGGTGAGCCTGTGCTGCTCCAGGTGTACTTGTGGTTTTCCTTCATGTGTTAGTTACATGTGTCCTGTGGGACAGCTGTGATACTACATGTGGGTTGGGGTTCCAGATACTGGCAATATAGTGGGGGAAGAGGGTGTCATCTATGTGTAACCATAGTTAATAGAAATGGAACAGGAGCTGATAGGTACATGATGTGCATGGGGCACAAAGGGGGGGTGGTAGTAGGGGGGATTATGCAGGGATGTGCACGATGACTGCAGGGAAGGTCCACAGCTGGCCATGTTGTCTATGACAACAGCTGTGCATATACTGCATTTGGTGTTTGCGTTGGACACTCACACCCCTGGGTGGGGGTGAGGACTACAATAATACCTTGTGATGCCAATTAGATCGGCTTACATGCCTACAGTGGGGTGCTGCAACCATGTGTTCGTATGTGTTGTGTAGTGGGTTATGCAACAACACATATGGTTATACCGTACTTTGCCATGTAAACTGGACTGTGCTGCGGTGGGACCCATATCAGGAATGGCTGCCCGTTTGGCGAAAGCATACCTGTTGACTGTACAGAATCCACAGACTGTCCAGAGTTTGCTTCATAATATTGGTGTGTTCCTCTTACAATCTGCACCTGTCTGGCAAATACCTGGGAAATGACGTCATTACATACAGACAAGTATTTGGGTTTAAGACCCCACATCCTTCAGACGAGCCATGCTAATGCATAACCTATTATTCTATCAGTTTTCTAAGGTTGTAAGTGGAATATGTAATTTCTGTCCCTGTTTGTCCCCCCAATGGTTTAGGTTCTGTCCAGTGGTTTTGCTCAAAGAGTTTGAGAGGTATGGGTGGAAGCTCTGACCAATTCGCAATAATACTTACATCCCCGGGGCGGTCCGAATACAACTGCGCCAGCCAGCACCTGCATGCCTAGGCCCATAATTGCATACCCATAGTTCCCCCATCTGCCCCTCCTCTACAGCACTCATCCTTACTGTGGGTGCAGGTGGGGTCTAACCACACAACTACACACTGCCCACTCGTCATGTTTCGGGACCCATGTCGTACGTTGTCTCAACCCATGGGTCATCATGCTTGCCCTTCCTACTGGTGCATGTACATACATGGCCTGGTTAGATAAATCTTTACATGGACTGACTCCGATCATCATCAATTTTTGGGGTGTCCCACAAGGGACAATGATGTGTTTGTTTCAAGATTAGACTTGGCAGGTCTCTCCTACTGGTAGTATCCTGCCTGTGGTCTGGGAAGCAGTGGTGTGTTTACTTGTATCGTGTGTTTGTATGTTTCACCTGTCTAGGTGGGGGGTTGATGCTACGTGTTACACGTTTGTTGACTGGACCCCCATTGGCACGGCCTGTGAACATATGTAATTCTTAACTGCTGTATTATATATATATATATATATATATATATATATATATATATATATGTGTGTGTGTGTGTGTATATACATATATATATATATATATATATATATATATATATATATATATATATATATATATATATATATATATCTGCTGTATACTACTATTTAATAAATTGTTTTCTAGTCCTGAGGAGCTTTTCTCCCTGGGTCTCTGCTGTAAATGAGCCAAAAGCTCAGCCAGACTTACCCGGTTAACAGATGTAATTTAAATAAATAAATCAATAAATATCCTAGCTATATATATATATATGTGTATTTTTACACACATATATACATATATATTTCTACATATCTATATACATACATATCTATATCTATATCTATATATATATATATATATATATATATATATATATATATATATATATATATCTATATCTATATATCTATATATATATATATATATATATATATATATATATATATATATATATATATATTGCTGTATATATATGTCTAACAACATATGGATGTATGGGTGTCTGCATATGTATATATATCTATATGTGGGTATTTAATTATATTCAGTTTCTGTATGTACACATTTTTACTACTCCATTTCAATACTTCTTTCCAAAGTTTTACAGTATTCTAATTGCTTTTGCTTGATTTATTTAGATCATATTTGCTGGCTTCTGATCTGCGTTGAAAGTGTTATTTTTCTGAGTGGAAAGTGCTATTTTTTCCCCCACCCTTAATCCTGCTCTGTTAAATACCGGCCAAGCAACTTGTGTGTTTTATCTGATTGTCTCAAAGCTTGCTAGTATAATTAAGATTCCCTGTTTGTAACCTTTGAGTTCATTGCTTGAATCTAATTGAGTTCTGACTGAGAGTGCTACTAACACAACTCAAACTATAAATTGATAAGTATATTTTTTGGCACTTCTTTCCAAAGTTTTACAGTATTCTAATTGCTTTTGCTTGATTTATTTAGATCATATTTGCTGGCTTCTGATCTGTGTTGAAAGTGTTATTTTTCTGAGTTGATTTTTCCTCCACCCTGCCCTCCCTATTGGTGTTTTCTTTTTATACTTGGTGGCTTTGCAATTGCCCGCTCCTACTATATATTCGATCTGTGACACTCCTCCCAGTCTAGTGTCTTTAGCTCATTCTACCTAATACAGAGAGAAAAAGAAAATTCGCACTTAATTCATCTGCTTACTGTGTTTGTGTTTCTTCCTACTTTATTACTTATTTTGCTCTTGCTGCCTGTTCTTAAAAGTGCTTAATAGCATTTATTCTGCTGCATTTGTTGCTGCTTGTTGGTAGCCGATTAAATTGTAACTGTTCTTCTAAGCGTTTAGATTATGCACTTGGGCTTTAGACCAGTTGTTTCACATTAGGAAGATTTGTGGTCTGCACTGTTGTGGCAGGACAGGAAGCTTACATCCTTCTGAGTTGGGAGTTGCTCATTGAAGGCTTAGTGTTTGTTCTAAAGTGTATTAGTTCTGGTTTAAGCACTTGGGCTTTGGGCCAGTTCTTTTACATTAAGAAGGTGTGGTCTGCACTCTTGTGGGAGGCTGGATTCTGCCCTTCTGAGCTGGGAATTTCTGGTCACAGGCTTATTGTGCCTGCTTATTTGAACTGTTTCTTTCTGAAATTGGTGAGCCTTGTTGCAGCAGCATAGACCAGATTCAGGCCTGCTGAATCTAGCTTTGTTTGTATAACTTGAACACTGACCCAGGCCATCTTTTTTTGGAGAAGGTTCCCCTGCACCCTAGCAGCAGGAGTGTGCAGTTAGAACTTGTCTGATTGAAGACTGCTGGAGCAGGGCTCAGTTTTGAGCTTTTTCTGGATAATTGGGTAACTTGGTTAAATCAGTTGTTCATTTTCTATTGTTTTATATATATATATATATATATATATATATATATATATATATATATATATATATATATATATATATATATATATATTCATCTGCTTTTACTGTATTTGTGTTTCTTCCTACTTTATTACTAGTGCACTGACTACAACTCTGATCTGAGATATATAACAATAAGTATCCTTTTCTTTGCATTTAAAGAGTTTTTTTGATTGTATCTGCTTTATTTTCTGAAAAAAAAACTATATATATATATACTTGTTTCCCCCCTTTCTAAGCTAGTATAGTCCAGTTTTCAGGTTAAGTGCTGAATTCAGGGCTGTGTTACAAATCTCTGTGTTTGCCCATACCTTACTTGGATAGAAGGACGTTTCTCTGTTCACCTGTGAAGGGGGGAGCTTTGAGCAGCCTATCTGTCCCTGGAGGAGTGGTTTCAGCCCAGAAATTAGTAGGTTATTGGCCATTTTGGGCTAATTTCTATCTCTTTCATTTCCCTGCTATAAATAACGCATTTGCCCGGTTTTGCACGCCAGGCAGTGCCGGTTAGCTAGGGTATAACTATTCTTGGCTCCTGAAAGTCTCCTCTTCAATTTATCCCTTGGAACTAGACAAACTTTCAACTTAAGAACTCAAGCCATTCATTTATCAGCCCAGCACTTACTCAAAACTCATAGCAAGCATTTATAAACCCTAACACTAGACCCTCCTATACTGTACAGAAGGACAAGGCTCTCTATTCAACCTTACCAGACATTCAGTAAAACAGTTCACTGTACCTATACTGGCATGTCCAAAGGGCAGTTTCTGGTGTACTCTCCAGTCCAACTGGTGAATCTGGGCATTTTGAGGCAATGTTACAACTGCCTCATGTACACAGACAACCCTCTCCTCCTACCACCAAACACTGATACATGCGAGAGATGCAATTATACAGCCAAACTGGAGGCTAAGCTCTCTCAACCCAAGGCTGGATAAGACAGTCAAGAGTAGAAGGGAAATACTTGCATCACACCACCAGTCTCACGTAGACCCATTAAACCAGCACCGGCAAAAAACACACATAAATACACAAAAACATACTTGGAGGCTCTAAATAAAAATCTGCAAAAGCAACACAGTCTTCCAAAGCAGACATCCAAGCAATCTAATCTCCACCCCCCAACACAAATCATGAAACACATACTTCACAAAACCAGTGTGCCATGCAATCACAGCCCTTAAGGCAAAATAACATACCCAACATACTAGTAATAGGTGACTCTATAGTCATGCTCACTGACGTCCCACTCACTAGGCTGAATAAGGAAAAGGTTACTGTTAGCTGCCTGTCGGGTGCTAGGATCCACCACATAACACAAGCACTCAGGACACTTCAGAACAAGTATAAATACGACTCTGTCATTGTCCATGTTGGTGTGAATGACCTAAGCCGTACCTCCCTGGACTACATGAAAAGAGACATGGAAGAGCTCTCTGATCTTGTAGCCCAGGCCAGTGTGACCCTGACCTTGAGTAGCATCCTGCCCTCACCAAGTATGATACCACAGTATAAAGAAAAAATTATCAATTTCACCAATTGGCTAAGTTTCTGGTGTTTTTCAAAGGGGATCCAGTGTCTGTCCGCCTGGGATGACATGCTCGACAAGCCACTCTGCTTCGCTAGAGATGGCTTGCTCCTGTCACCCTTAGGCTTTTGAATACTGGCCAAGGCTCTTGCCACCCCCATAGTGCCTTTTTTAGGCAAGGCTCAAAAGACAAACCCACCACCATAAATAGCTCAAGTAACAAAAAACTGAGGGTAATGCTACTCAATGCCAGAAGTCTAAACCTCAAAATGCACACACTCGAGGCACTCCTCAGTATGGAGAAAATCAATATATGTGCAGTAACAGAAACCTGGTTTAAGGCAGCAGAGAGCACCACAGCACTACCAGGCTACAACTCATACCATACATTTTGGCCACAGAACCCAGACCAAAATACAAAAGGCGGGGGCGTATCCATATTCATCAAGGATACCCACACCTCTAGGTTAGTGGCACAGCACAATGCTTCAGAGATCATCCACGTCCAACTAACAATAGGCAAAACTGCAATTCAAATTGTAGCTTGCTACAGATCACCCACCATGTCCCAGGACCCCCATTCCACATTTCTGGAAACACTGGAAAATATAAAGGTCCTACCAAACACCCTAATATTGGGTGATTTCAATTACCCAAACATTAATTGGGAGAACTACTCAAGTACTAACTCCCTCGCCCAACATTTCCTAGAATTTATAAACTCAAATGCCCTGGATAAACTGGTCAACACTCCCACCAGAGGTGACAACATATTGGACCTGGTCATCACCAACATGGGCGACCAGTGCTCCACACTGGAGGTCATCCACTCACTGGTTAGATCTGACCATAAACAAATCACTTTGGATATCCACATTCTGCCCCCACCCCTGGACAAGGAAACCATCATGAAAAACTTTTCAAAAGCAAACTTCACGTTACTTAAGACCAAGGTGGAAAGCTACAAAGACCCCATGCTAAAGGATAACATTGTCCAAGCTGCAAAATCCTTTACTAATGCATTCTACAGGCACCTACAATAATGCATGGATCGTGCTATTCCAAGAAAAACCAAGACTCATTCCGCTAAGAAAAGGAAACCAGTCTGGTGGACTCCTGCCATAAACAAGCTATACAACAGAAGGAGGAAACTAGTACAGAAAAGAGTAAAGTCCCAAGAAGGGAAGACATCCCTGATCAGTATCAGCAAGAAACTACGATCCCTCATAAAATCATCCAAGGTGAGTTTCGAAAGAAAAATTGCCAAGAACTCCAAAGATAACCACAAGGCATTCTTAGCTATGTCAAGAATCTAAGTGGCAATACTCAGATCTGCTAAGAGTTAGTGTAGAATAGTACAAAATACACTGAACCGACCGATATTACCAACATCCTGGAAGACAGGTTCAGCGCAAACTTCACCCCCCTCTCACCCCCAAAAGGGCCCATAACCATACCTGAAGAATGTAGAGCTCCTGAAATCACACTCAGGTTAAAACAGCCCTCTCCAAAGCCAAAGACACAGCATCAATGGGACCAGACGTTGTCCCAGGCTGCGTCCTACACGAGCTCAAAGACGAACTAACCCCTCACTTAAGCACACTGTTCAAACTCAGCTTCTTCACAGGTTACGTATCCATAGAGTGGTGCACAGCAACAGTTATTCCACTCCACAAAGGTGGAGCCACAACAGAGTATTGCCCTGTAAGCTTGACTAGCTCAGTCTGCAAGGTTATGGAGCGCATCATCATGTAACTCATTAACAGAGACATTGGGAACCTCCAAACACTGGACCCTACCCAGTTTGGCTTTGTTAAGGGAAGATCATGCCTCCTAAACCTGGTGGACTTCTTTGAGACAGTTACCAAGGCTATAGACTAGGGAAAGGTGGTACACACAGCCTACCTATACCTCGCAAAGGCCTTTGGCACCATTCCCCATTCTGGTATTATAGACAAGCTCACCAGCCTGAACATAAACTCCTACATCACAAGATGGGTTGCTAACTGGCTCGTGGACAGAACCCACATGGTAAGAGTTGCGGGAGCTAGGTCTGACTCTAAACCGGTTACAAGTGGCGTTCCCCAGAGCTCAGTGCTAGGACCCCTCCTGTTCGGCATATACTTCTCAGAGGTACAGGCAAGCACATGAGGACTATGGCTGACCAAGTTCACAGACGACTGCAAACTAGGGGCTATAATTGACTCTCTGGCTGACACAGACATCCTCCAAAAGGGTCTCACTGAGATGGACACCTGGTGTCAAAATCATGGCTTCAAGCTAAATGCCAAAAAGTGCATAGTCATCCTGTTTGGAAAAAACAAAGTACCCACAAACTACCACATAGGTGGTAGTCCCCTAAATACAGAAGATGTAATAAGGGATCTGGGGACCCAAGTTTATAGTAAACTCTCCTTTGATAATCACATTGCCAAAGTGGTTAGAAAATCCTTCTACGTGGCACACCTTATCACAAAAGGGTTCGCATCCAGATCAAAAGAGGTCATTGTGCCCCTCTACTCATTGCTCATCAGACCCATCATAGAGTACAATGCTCCATTTGGGATGTATCTTACAAGACACCTGCAACAGCTGGAAAGACCACAGAAGTACCTCACCAAGAGGATCACTGGCCTCAAACAGATGCCCTATGCAGCTCGACTGAAGAAACGAGATACTAACAATAAGGCACCGACCAGGAATGTAGTAAATCACAATTTAATCCACAGTTGTCCAGCTGTACTCGGTTGCATACCGCCTGCTCAGAGGTGATCTCTGCCTGACATACAAGGCCATGTCCATCCCAGAACTGATGGACATGCTCCACCTAAAGAAAAGCTTATCCCCTCGAGCCACATGCTCTAAGGATCTAAACCTCACCACAACAATAAATAGGATGTGCTGGAGGGATAGATTCCTGTCACAGAGGATTCCCACGCTTTGGAACAAGATTCCAATCTACATGAGGCAGAGCTCCTTGCTAACACTCTTCAAGAAAAACCTTGATGAGTGGATGGGAAACAGAAAGTTTACCCAGTGGATCACTTCAGTGGCTCTGCTGGACAGAAGCACCGGGAACTAATCTAAGTGGGCGGCGAAAGCCAAGACATTCTGGCTAGGCTTATAAATGCCTTCGGGAAGATAGCCTAGTACCTACCTATGAACCTATCTAGGTATGGGTATATATACAAACACACCTCTACATTTTTACATCTACATCTGGTTATTCCATTCTTCACCATGTACAATCGATTATGCTGCAGTGGGACTCGTAGCAGGAGTGGCTGCCTGTTGGGTGGCTGCCCTGGCCAATGTACACTATTGCTTACATCCCTAGGACGGTCCGCATAGACCCACTCCAGCCTACACCTGCTCAGCTAGGACCATAATTTCATACCCATAGTTCCCAAACTGCATATCCTCTTTGGCACTCTTCCTTACTCTGGGTGCAGGTCGGGTCTGGCCACACCAGTACACTGTACCCACTCCTCACTTCTCGGGACCCATCACGTATGTTGTCTCACCCCATGGATCATCAGGCTTCCTCTACCTTGTAAACTGGGAACATGTGTGGCCTGCAGTTCGACATCGGTGTAATGGCAAGAATCCCAAATATGAGTGAATTTTTGGGTGTCCCACAACGGACATACATGCCTTTGTTTCAAGATTAGACTTGGTGGGTCTCTCCCACTGGTAGTATCCTGCCTGTAGTCCAAGAAGCAGTGGTGTGTTTACTTTTATTGTGTGTCTGTATGTTTCACCGGTCTAGCTGGGGCGGGAGGGTTGATGGTATGTATTACACTTTTGTTGATTGGACCCCTCACCTATTTGCATGGCCTGTGAACATATGTAATTCGTAACTGCTGTATCATATCCTAGCTATATGCATATATATAATTACACACACATACACACACACACACAGACACACACACACACACACACACACACACACACACACACACACACACACACACACATATATATATATATATATATATCTACATTACTATATATATATATATATATATATATATATATATCTGTATATGTATGCATACATGTATATATTTATATATTGCTGTATATATATATATATATATATATATATATATATATATATATATATATATATATATATATCTGATGAATTATGGGTGTATGGGTGTCTGTATATATATATATATATATATATATATATATATATATATATATATATATGTGTGTGTGTGTGGGTATTTATATGTATTCTGTCTCTGTATGTATACATTTGTACTGCGGAGAGGGAGAGGTATATCTCCATGTAGCTATGGGTAGATATACACACACATACCTCTACATATATACATCTACATCAGGTTATTCCATTTTTTGCCATATAAATTAGACTTTGCTGCAGTGGGACTCCTATCAGGTGTGGCTGCTCGTTGGGCGGTGCCTCTGCCCAATGAACACTTTTGCTTACATCCCTGGGGCTGTCTGTATAGACCCACTCCAGCAAACAGCCTGAACACACCACTACACACTGCCCATTCTCCACTTCACGGGACCCATCTCGTACGTCGTCTTGACCCATGGGTCATCAGGCTTTCCCATCCTTGTATTCCAGGTATGTACACACTCCACCTAGAAAGGTCATTGCACTGGCTTCCTCCCATATTATGACAATTTTTGGGGTGTCCCGCAAGGGACGCTCCAGTCTGTGTTCCAAGATTACATTTCACGGATCCACTCTGTTCCCCCCGATTGTATCCAGCCTGTGGTCTGGGGAACAGTGGACTATTTACATTGTTTGTGGGTTTGTTTGTATGTTTCCTCTGTCCGGCTGGGGGGGGGGTCATGCTACATGTTACATGTTTCTTGCTTGGGCCCCTCACTTCCATTGGCATAGCCTGTGAACATATGTCATTCTTGGTTGCTGTTTCCTATCATAGATATATTTCTATGTATATCTACGCACACACACACCCACACACACACACACACACACACATATATATATATATATATATATATATATGTATACTTATATATATGTATATATATATATATATATATATATATATATATATATATATATATATATATATTTGCTGTATATATATCTAAAACCATGTGGCTGTATGGGATGTATGGCCTTAAACTTGATTACTAGTGCTGACATAAGCTTACTACTGCTTCTTGCTGCTTAACCTAACTAATGCTTTATGCATAATGATACTGACACCATACATGCGCATTTCCTGCAGTATTCTAGGTTATATATATATATATATATATATATATATATATATATATATATATATGGTTCCCGTTTACAAGCTCGAATTGCGACATACTCGAAACACGGAAAGCCGAAACCAGAAGACCGAAACCGCTCAATCTCGAATAAGCAAAACACCGAAACTATCCCAAACAGCAGCTACACAATATGAAAAGCTCGAAAAAGCTCGAAAAAATAATAAAATAATTTATTAAACAGAGAATTATTCCTTCTCCGTCCTAAAATATTAATTAAACAAGAACCAGTGCAACATAACAACTTCAGTGCACAGACAACAAAATAGGAGCACGCCAGCTAACAATATCGGCTTTTGTGCTAAACCGCACGCCAGAAATCCAAATTAAATATTCATCAGTTTCTCCAACAACAGGACTTATCCTCTTCTCATCTCAAATCTTCAGTAATCTGGCAATAGCCATCAAAAATTCTAAACATGCATAACTTGATCTGTGCTTTAATACATGCTCAAATTTAGCATGGCGACGTACAACCTTCCGTTTCTTTGGTGAAGGAGGCGTACCACAGCTCATACGAATCCTAAGCTCATCCACCCTATCTTGCTCTCTAGCCAGTACTTTCATGAGTGCTGATAGGTCAGTCTGTCTGTGGCCCAGCAAACTCTTTTACCTATGGTGCCATGCCTCTACACTATTCTGTGTACGAGGCAAAAACAATGTATTTAACTCATCCACGTTCCAGAACGAAATTGGAAACAATGGTGGAAACCGAGAAAAACTAGTAGTCCTAGTACAGAACTTACGAACCTTGCCGAGCACATACCAATCAGAAAAGTATCGCAGCAGTTCCATACCTTCAGCAGGGAACACTGCTTTAACTTCATCAAAACCCCCGATTACATCACTCTCAGGCAAAAATGCTAATGCGATCAAACATTTCCCATGCAACTGAAACAAAAAGTCTGTATTATACAGATGTGCAAGACCCAATTGTTGAACCTTTCTCCATATGTTCTGTGAGAAATGAAATAGACATCCTTTAGCTGTAACACCCTGTAAATTTATCAGTATACTTCTTCTGCATTTTTCATCATGTTTCCATTTACAGCACCAGTAAGTCTTTTGTTTGTAGATCTTCTCTCTATGTAATACATAGCCATCTAGCAAAAGCACTGGAGCTCCTTTCTGCGATAAGACAGTCACATAAATTTCACCAGTCGAACCTGGGGCAGTGTAATTACCATCTACAGGCTGCATGTTAATGAAACTATGTAACACTCGGCAGTGACAGATACTTGTCTTTGTTTAGCATAGCCGTCAGCCACTTCTACACCTTTTAAATTTTGTGCTTCTCGTCTTTCGAGGTTCCGGTCTTTCACCTTTATAGTCTCGAGATACTGCATTTCGATCATGTAGCAATTCGAGCTTGTAAACGGGAACCAGATATATATATATATATATATATATATATATATATATATATATATATATATATATATATATATATATATATAAACCAAAAACAAGGTTCACTTTGGAGAAACCAAATAAGGGAATGAGACCGTGAAGATAGAAATAAATCCCAAAGTTGTCCAAGTCTCTTTATTCGAGAGCCAAAAAACACACTATATATATATATATATATATATATATATATATATATATATATATATATATATATATGTTCTTTCATGGCAGCAGTACTCCAGGTCATATATATATGTTATTCCATGGGTTATGCAACATGAATATTACTCATTACGTGCTTTGCCATGGGAAATGGTATGCCTCAGTTACCTTCCTGTTTCCCCCCTCCTTTCTCGCTTACATCCATGGGACGATCCCATTAGAACGGGTCCATCCAACCCCGGCACACCTCGGCCCATAATGTCTTACCCATCATTCCCTCCACCCCTCCCTCCTCCACATCAATCATCCTTCCTACAGGTTCCATCCGAATCTCACCACACCACTACACATTGCCCACTCTCCACTTTTCAGGACCCATCATGTAAGTTGTCTCACCCCATGGATCATCAGGGTTCCCACACATTCAGTCCGCAAACATACATATCCTTCTTTGCTTACCTGTAAGGCATGGTCTGTTACCCCAAGGACTCTTTTTAGCAGTATGTTTGGGGTCATCCTGCTAGGGACAAACATGCGTTTGTTTAGGATTTGACTTTGCAGGTTGACACTGTTTCTCCCATTTGTAGTATCCTGCCAGTAGTCTGGATAGCAGTGCTGTGCAACGCTTAGCAGTGCTTAATATTCGATTTACATAATATTTGCCCTTTGGCATTGATGTCTTCTGCATTACATGTTATATATGTGTCTTGTATCCGTGATTCATGTGGACTTACACTGTATGCGGTCCTGAGAACTTCAACACTTTATTGCAATAACACCTCACATCTGGCCTTACTGCAGTACTCCAGTTCACATATTTATGTTATGTAGCAAGTTATACCACTTCACACTGTACACAGATTCAGTTCACATGTTTGGTTTGATTTCCCTGTGGTGAGAATTAGTTTTCTGATACCTCATGCATATATGTTGCTATGGTGGCTTAGCAGTTAACTGCTGTGACTATAGTGGACAGGGTCTTGAGTTTGAGCCTTGCAGAGGCAGTTTATTTTGTTGCTGGGCAGAACATGGGTCATTGAATCCAGAGGTATTAAGGCACTTTAAAGCTGTTGTAAGCGGGTTTGCATGGGTTTGCTCGATGGTAAGCACTGCTAACCTCCGGTTACAGTTTCTTACACTCAGTTAGCTTCTACTTTACTTAATCTGTGTAGGTAATGCTTACCCCAGCACAAACACATTTAGACATGCTTAACACTGCTTATTTGTGCTTAAACCTGCTTACTAGTGCCTTATTCATTATGACACTGACACTTCACATCTGCATTTCATGCAGTACTCCAGTTCACATTTAAATGTTATTATATAGGTTATAAGGCAAAACAATGTAAAAATATGTTCATATACAGATTTCCCATGGAAAATTATTTGTGCTGCAGTGGGACTCAAACCAGGGATTCCTGTTTGTTTGGCAGCTGCTCTAACCACTCCACTATTGCTGTGCTGTTTCATTTGCATATATATTCCTTGTTATCCTCTTCAGCCTTTTCAGCTGCTTTAACTGTAGCTAAGTGATGGGCAAACCCGCGCACCTATGCTTAGCTGTACTCGGGGTTTAAAAACAAATAAGTACAAGGGTTTCCTTCATTTTATTTCTTTCTTTTATGTACTGTTGCTGTTGAACCCATGGGGACTGTTGGTGGGGATATGCGGATACCTATGTGCGGTCTCACTCATTGATTTAGACTTTCTTCTGTTCTACTTTGCAGGGGCATGTTTATTCTGAGAGCTATGCTCTCAGACACACCCCCTGCACTCGTCCATGCTCAGTGAAGGCTTTGGAGCTCAGGCAGTGTGCCTTCATTAATATGCATGGCACACTGCCGTCTTCCTCTTACACTGCCGCTTACGTGCAGGACTAGTTTAGTCCTACACGTCAGATTAGTAAATCCAGGGGATTGTCTTCTTGAAGATTTTTGCTTTGAAATACTTCACTGTCTCCATACAAAGTTTACTTCAGCTTCCTTTAGAACATTTTCCAGTTTAGAACATGCATCATATGTTACATTTTTTGTGCATTGTCCCTTCTCTTAATGTTTTTGCTCCAGATGTGGTCTCACATTCTGTATATAAATAGACTGGAAAAAAATCAGGTATGAATGATTCTCCATATTTCTCCAAGAAGTCCCTCTCCTAACCAAATTTTCCTTGCTATCTTCATATGGTGACTACCCACGTTTAGGCTATGGGGCATATTTATTCCAACAGTGCCTTAAATGTTTTTTGTTAGGCTATTTGTAATTGCAGAATAAAAGGTCATTACATTTCAATTATTTGCACTAAAACTAATTTACCACATATCTAACCATTTCTTTATCTTTCTAAAAATCTCCTTTATCATAATGACATAATTCCAGGATCATCACTGTTGTAAACCTTGCCATTATCTACTAAGAGGTACACTTTCCCATTTAATTTCTCTGTGATGCTACTTATATCGACAACAAAAAAGACTGGACCTAGAATTGAACCAATAGCTGCATTGCTTATAACCATTCAGTCTTCAAAGTGGATTCCATTTACTGTTACCTTGTGTGGCATGCTCTATAGCCATTGTTAGTTCTGCATTTCCATCTAGGACCTACACTAGTGGAAGCTAATTTCAATTTTTTTTTTTTTTTGTTTTTGTTTTTTGTTGAAGATCATGCCAAATATCTCACTAAAAATCTACATAAGGTACATTTCTTTGCATATTAGCTTGATTTTCATGACAATAAAAAAAAAAACAAGACAGAGATCACCTCAGAGCAGCTAGCAGGCAATTGAGTAGAAAGCATGATGGTCTAGCAAATGCAATTTTGGAAAAGTTATTTCAGTGAAAAATTATGCCAAAATAAAATTCTCTGAAGTTTGGAGAGAATTCTTTATTGTGCAGGTGGGGGGTGGGGGAGTGGGGTATACCCCAAAATGCCAATCCTTTTATATACCTGCTCTGAGGTTGTAGAACAATGGAAAAAGGAAAAAAATGCCATGGTCAGTGAAAGTTGTTCTAGCATAATTTCTTTGCCAAACTGACTTAGGTTCAAATTGCATTGGTCAGTTGACCGGCTCTCACTGAGTACAAGGAGAGGTGTTCTAGTCTGTTGGGAGAGTTTAAGGCCTTTCATTTTCTTGGTTGGAAATAGTTGAATCATTTCCAGCTGGGTGATAGTATCAGACTTGTATGTACAATACAGTACAGTGTATTACATGACAGGTCTGATAAGGTTATCATGGTAAGATGACACCTTTGGGTCTTGAAGTGGTTCTCCTGGAAATTAAATGGACCAAGCAAAAGAATTTCTAGACTATGGTGGAAACATAATGGAAGATAGCCGTCCACATCAACACTCAGATCTCATATGATTAAGCCATCACAATGGCATATTTAGGTTTTTTAGGTTTTTATTTTTTTTTTTAGATTAGTACTAGGCTAACTGCCCTTGTGGGTCATTTAAGCCTAGCCAATTACCCCATGTAAGAATCAAACCCTGCAAATTGTGTCTAAGAACGAGTTTCATTTAATAGCTCAGGTTTTTGAGGTGTTGACAGGAGAAGGATGGGTGTGCCTGTCCATGGGTACAGGGCATGTGATTGGATCCACCTCATCACTGATCCTGCCTGTCCTTGGGTAGAGGGCATTTAACTGGATCCACCTCATTTCTGATACTGCCGGTTCTTGGGTAGAGGGCATTTGAATGGATCCATGTCATCATTGATCCTTGGTGGAGGCATTGTCCTTAATTGGGTGGCTGGAGGACATTGAATAAGTCACTACAAAGGTGGGACGATATGCCGGTGAGTCTCCATTTTGCACCTGCATGTCAGATATAAACAAGAGAATATGTGAGGGAACCAGGAAGTTAGGGTATAAGGGAAAAAATGCTAGAATTGTTATGAACATCTCAGAATGCCTGAGCCTCCTCATTAACAATAAACATGGGTCAGAATAAGTCTGAGGGAGTAGTAGATCCCAGTACACCTGATGAATAAGGAGAGGCACTGGCATATTACAAGTGAACTTCCTGTCACATGGTAATACTCTGGGCTGTCCTAGAGCAATTACAGAGCTACCTTCATTAATAAATCTATAATGGGGGAAACTCCTCATATGGATATTCTTCCCACAGGTAAGTTACCCTGCTTTTTTACAACTTAGTTCTTAGGGTTGTAACCCATTTTTTTAGACAAGAATGCTTTAAAGACCTCATAATGCCATACAACTTCTTGGATGCTACTGACCTTAGATTACTTAGTTATTGTATGGAAACAATACCGAAAATACTGCAACTAACCTTGATATATAGTGAAAGCACACCTGGGGGCACCACAAGCCATACAGAACAGTACACAAACTGTAACCTCGATATATATAGTCAAAGCACACCTGGGGGCACCACAAGCCATACAGAACAGTACACAAACTGTAACCTCGATATATATAGCCAAAGCACACCTGGGGCACCACAAGCCATACAGAACAGTACACAAACTGTAACCTCACACAAACTGTAACCTCGATATATATAGTCAAAGCACACCTGGGGGCACCACAAGCCATACAGAACAGTACACAAACTGTAACCTCGATATATATAGTCAAAGCACACCTGGGGGCACCACAAGCCATACAGAACAGTACACAAACTGTAACCTCGATATATATAGCCAAAGAACACCCGGGGGAGTTCATGGGACAGTACACAAACCGTGACCTCACTATATAGCGAAAACACTTATTTTATCATTTTGTTATGATTAAAGTCAGTTTTTACTGAATTAACTGTGGCATATGGTGCCCCTGGGTATGCTTTGGCTATATATTGAGGTAACAGTACTGAAAATATTTTTTTATACTTTAAGGAGAATATTTACTTCAAAATAAAAGGGTTGCTATGGATACTAAATCTGCCCCAGTTTTTGCCAACATGGTTTTACGGTTTGGTGAAAGGGAAGCTGTTTAAAAATATCTTTTTCTTGTTGAGGGTTTATTTATGACTCTTGAATGGCATTTTTGTACTTTGAAGAGGGTCCCTGTCTAAGTTACAAGAATCTTTTATTAATTTAAAAAAATTCAACTGATTTTTTTTTTTAATTTCTTACAGTTCATGTTTGTTAACTGTTACTTATTTATTTAATTTGGATATTGAGTTATCCAAGCCCTTGAGAAAGGAGAGTTTTGTGTCTACCATATTTAGCAAGGGGGCTTTCAGTAGTATTTGAAAAATTCCAAGATGAAGGAAGGAGTAAACATGTTTGCTGGTGCATTTTTAGAGAGATAGAGAGAATCAGATGGAGAGATGAAATCCTAGTTACAGAGTTGGAAAGCTGAAGTCTGGATACATATGTGTTGGAGAATTTAGCGAAGGGAGGGGAATCAGATGAAGCAGATGATATGTGGAGTGCTATCATAAACTGAAAGCTACAGAAGCAGTCAGATAATGAAGCTGATAATGTGGTAGAAAAGCAAAATACAGAGGCTGAAAACAGACTCTTGGCTGGCTGTTGGGGTAATCACTTTTAAGAACTGGTCTATGCAGCTGGAAACTATGGATGACAGAAATAAAGCAAAGAATAAAAATGCAAGTGTTGTTAGGGAAAGTGATTATTTCGATATTTTGGTACTAAATTTGAATAGTATAAGACATAAGAAAAGATGTGAGAACTTTATTGGTTATTGCATGATGCAAGAAGAAAAAGATGGCTGTATTAGGCTTATTGGATACAAGATTTATTACACAAAAAAAATGAAAAGAAAAATTAAACTATGGGAAAATTATCATATGGTCAGTAGGATATGAAACATGCACTGGGTTAGAGATATTAATAAGAAAAAATGAGAACAAAATATTAGATGTAACAACTGTGATGCTAGGAAGGGTGGTGATATTTGACTTGGGGGAAAAAATGGAACTTGTGTAAGGGTAATAGTAATATATGCAAATACTATCATGCTGGAAAAAAAAAGTCTCTTAAGAACTAAAAAAAAAATTATAAACATTTTGATGGTAATCACTGGGGATTTTAGGTATAAGGCAAGAAAAAAAGGAAAAATAATGCAAGATGTGAAGGTGAATAAAGTGATGGAAACTTAAAGCTAGGAAAAAGAAGAGAGTGGACATACAAAAGCAGAGTTTTAACAACAGACATAGATCATGTTATGTATTCGGGTGGCATGAAGAAAGTGACAGATGGGGTAGAAGTAGATTCGTCAGCTCATAGAGCTATATGGGCAGTGTTAGTGATAATGCAAAACTCAAACGACTGCATGACTGCTGCGTCCATATACCTTTTGTACTTATCCTTGGTTTAATTTCTCCAAGACTTTTGTATTTCTAATACCATGACAAGTCAGACCCTATTCCTAAATCAGGGTACAACTAAAGTTCATGTAATTTGTACTGTTTCAATATTTGATGTTATCTTCAATATGCCCAGAACTGACTTTTTCTGCAATTTATACAGACTTCTAAGTACTAGTAGCATATCTAAGCATAACTGTAAATTCTTTTTTATTAGACCTATTGCTCCTATTACTATTGCAACCTCCTGGTTATCTTTCTTCTGTATTGTTCTCATTTCTCCCTGCAAATCCTAATACTTTATGACTTTGTTTCTTTCTGTACATAAGACACTATAATCACTGGGTATATCAATTTCAGTGATCAAGAATACTTTTGTCTTTTTTCAGTGGACTATCATATCTGGTTTTCTTGCATCAGCTTTTTGAACTGTAGGTAATGGGTGATCCCATGCGATATAAAGTTCATCATTCTCTCATAATGCTTTGTGGTTCATGTTTCCAATGCTTCTCAGCTACTTCTATATTGTGCTAGTTGCACAACATCCAGTGCAACAGTCTTGACACAATATTATACTTTTCACTATGCATCCCCCTGCCATGAGTGTATCACACCCAGCAACAAGATGTGTGACTATTTTCTGTTCTTTTATACAGTCTGTCTCTCCCATATGTTCAATGGACTTTGTAAACCAATGTGTATGTAGTCTACTGTCCTGGGCTGCCATTATTAGCCTTTCATCTTTTGGTTTCAATTCACCTTTCCTTAACCATTCCTGTGTCAAATCCTCATCAACATGAGGTTGTTCCTGGAGATCTCTGTACCTGCCACTACCTTTATACATTTTCCAATTTTATTTCCTTCTCATTTGATCCTTTTCCTTATATCATTTCTTTTGTTTTTGTCACATTCAGTTGCTTTCTGATTTTTGTCTTTTTCTGATTGGATTTCCATTCCTACTTTGAACCAAAATGCTTCTGCTAAACCAAGCAAGGATGTCATTCTAGACTTCTTTTCCTCATGTTTTAAAACTATGTTTGGATCATGATATGTAAGCAGTCCCATGACTGCAGGTCCATACATGCAATCAGTTTCAAGGAGGCCTATACCACATTCAGAGTAAAGAATATATAACGTTGGCAAACACAGATTTTTATGTATCATTTGATAAGATTTAGGCATTGTTTCATGTTTTCCTGCCCGACAGATTCAATACTTTTTGGGGCCAGTCAATCACTCTGAAACTGTAAGTTAGAACAGGAAGGGAAAACTGGTTTATAGCTTGGACTTCATTCCTTGATATCAAGACAGTTTTCAGTATTAGTTTTAGTCTTCTGAAGCATTCCTTACTTTGTCATATTCTTATTTAGTCATGCTTTATTGCCAGTCCTTCATCTCTTCCCAAATATTTATACACTCCCTCCTGCACAAGTCCTTTTATATCACATTCCTATCCCAAATTCATATTTTCTTGGTGCTGTAGCTTTACTTTAAAAAAATGCAACCAGGAACACTGACAAACTAGAACATTTTAACGTTAGATGCTTTTGTTCTAACAAAGAACTTCAAAACAGCAATCAGTCATAAACCCATTTCATAGGATCATAGGAAGTTACTAGGCTAATGGCCTTAGGGCCCTTACAAGCCTAGCCAAGTCCTGCCCTTATTTGCATGATCAGCACCTATTGCCCTTGTCCAAGAGGGACACAAGTGGAACCCCCGGGTTGAATTTACAGTTACCTATCAAATCGTTCAGATTGCATTTGAAGAGGGCCAATGAGGTGCTCTGTTTAACATGAAGTGGGAGTCTATTCCAAAGGTGTGGTAAAAAATATCACATGATTACAATCCACGAATCAAAGCTCAGTTGGTCATTTAACTTGACTTTAAATAACATTTGATAACTTGACTTTAAATAACATTTGATGTTAATATTAAAATTGATGCCTGGCTCTGCATAAGATTTTGAAAACAACTGACAGCTCAGTTCCTGAACCTGTAAAATATTATTAAAATCCCCTCCCCAACACTCACTGGAACATGCTCTTAAGTACTAACACTTATTGAAATTGACACATTCCAAGCTATGCTTTGCAAGAACACTGTGCAAGTCTTTCCTGTTGATTGCGCATAGATGTTCTTGAATACACTTATTAATCTTACATACATTACCAATATAAAAACTGGAACAGTAGTGCACTGAGTGATATAATAATATTATGTTAAAAGCTGTAATGTATCCATGTTTACACTATCTTTATTTTTTAACTCACACCTTAGTATAGGGGAATACCTTATATGTATATCACTAACTACTCCTTAAACAAAATGTTCAAGATAAATGTGATACTCCCTATCCAAAAATAGTTCTTTAATGAAATCAACCTCTGTATGAAAATCAGTGTCTGATGTGATGAGCCTCACAACTTTATCAAACTGCAATTTGAACACAATCCTTTTGAAAAAGCAATTATGCATGCTGTCAAAATGTAGATAGCTATTGATAAAAATAGGCTTATGATAAACATTACTATGAAAAGTATTATTGCCTATGTCTAACACTAACTGAATATCAAGGTACCTGATTATTAAACCAGTTTTTCTCACATGATGTTTCAAAAACTGTGTACTGGCATTCAGGTCATGTATGTGTATATCCAACTGATTGATGCTACCCTTCCAAAAGAATAACTAATCATCAGTACATCTCTTATAAAAAGTTAATTGACTAACTTACATAAAACTTTAGCCTCCCAGTTGGCCCTAACCAAATTCACAAAGGCAGGTACTATAGCCACCCCCATTGCCACTCCATTTTTGATGACAAATTTTATTCTTAAAAAACAAAATAATTGTTAAGTATCAAATCCAGTAAACATACACATGTTGTTAATCCTATTATTTTTAAAATCTGTATTCTCACTGGGAAATTGCCTTATATAATTCAACCCTAAATCATGTGATATAGAAGCATAAAGAGATTCAATGTTTAATACCATCATATTAGTTTCAGTCCATTCAAATCTGTATTGAATCAGTGTCTCCAGAAAAATCCAGAAGTCTTTAATATAAAAGTTGATTTTTTTGACAAAAAAGTTTAAAATACCATCAAAAAATAAAGAAATGAATTCCATTTTTTACCCTTTTCTGGCTAGTATTGGTCAAAAAGTTCTGTCATTTAAGTTTTTATGAATTTTGGATGCTCCAGTTATTTGCCCCATATTTGGTTGTCTGCCCCAACTTTGCCTGTCAATTGATACCTGCTAAAACTTGCATCAGACTAACTAGTTCATACGATATAACATTATTTAATAATACTGCAATACTTTATTGTATAAAGTTCTATGTATTCATAGCTATTATAGCACTGCCTTTATCTGCTTTTATAATCTTTATGGACCTATTTGCTACTAAATCCTTTATAGCTATCTTTTCTCTGTTGGACATATTAAAAAACGTATGCAATTTTTTTATTAAATAATATATTCCTAAGGTGTTCATCACATAAATCAACAAAGGAATGTATGGTAGGTATTAAAACAAGATTATACAAACTGTATTTATTTCAATACATTACTTCTAAACATTCACCAACATTGCACTGTTTAAATAAAAAGTTTACTTGCAAAAACAGGTAACTCTAATAATGTGTTAACCAAATTTGCTCTTCTTGCCAGTGTAAATCTCACACCTTCTGAAAGCAAAGTTAAGTGTTCATCAGATATAAAGCAGCCCATAGATTGTAAATTTAAGTATTTCATTTTGTAGCCATTGACAGTGTCTTCTCCTCCTGCCTCATCTTGGCAACAACTTCCTTACCATGTTCAGCATGCTGTGACTTCCCTGATTTAATTTTTGTTGAATCACTAGTGTTTGAGAGCTCCTTGGTACATTGTTCATGTGATCCAGTGGCTTCCTAACATAAATTTAAGTACCTTAAAAGGTTAAAAAAAAAAAAAAAAGTAGGGGAAACAATCCAGACCAGTAACGAGCAGTGTGCCTCAGGGCTTTGTTCTGGGGTCCCTCCTGTTTGGCATATACTTCTCAGAAGTACAGGCAAGCACTGAAGGGCTGTGGCTGACCAAGTTTGTGGACGACTGCAAACTGGGTGCTATAATAGAGTCTCCGGCTGACATGGATATCCTCCAGAAGGGCTTTAATGAGACTGATGCATGGTGTCAAAGCTATGGTCTCAAGCTAAATGCTAAAAAATGCATAGTAATCCCCTTTGGAAAAACAGAGTACCCACGAACTACCACATAGGAGGCAACCCCCTGAAATCTGAAGAAATAATAAGGGATCTAGAGACCCAAGTAGATAGTCAGCTTTCCTTTGATAACCATGTTGCCAAGGTGGTTAGAAAATCCTTCTATGTGACCCATCTGATCACGAAAGGGTTTGCATCAAGATCTAAGGATGTAGTGGTGCCCCTCTACTCTTCCCTCATCAGACCCATTATTGAGTAGAATGCACCAATTGGAATGTACCTGGCTAGGCATCTCCAGCAGCTGGAGAGACCACAGAGGTACCTCACTAAGAGGACTACTGGCCTCAAACAGTTGCCCTATGCAGCACGACTGAAAAAATTAAGGCTTTTCTCTGTTGCATACTGTCTTCTCAGAGGCGATCTCTGTCTAACATACAGAGCCATGTCCAACCCAGAACTGTTGAACATGCTCCATCTTAGCAAAACAAAATCTACTCGAGCTACACGCTCTAGGGATATAAACCTCAGCACAACAATTAATAGAACATGCTGGAGGGATAGATTCCCTTCGCAAAGACTTCCCTTGCTATGGAACAAGGTCCCGATCTACATAAGACAGAGCCCCTCACTATCACTCTTCAAGAGGAACCTTGATGAGTGGATGGGTAACAGAAAGTTCACACCAGTGATCATACCAACAGCTCTACTAGATAGGGGCCAAGGGTACTAGCTGCTAGATCAAGGGCCTAGGGAACTAACCAAAGGAGCGGTGAATACCGCACAACATGGCTAGGCTAATATATGCCTTTGGGCAGATAGCCCAGTACCTACCTATGAACCTATGAATTAGTGCTTTCCAGAATTTTATTGTCTTTTTTTCTAAAAGAAGTGTTGGTACTTTTCTGTTATCGGGGCAACACTTGTAACGCACTAGCAGGCACGCACAATGATCGCACAGCTGTTAGCCCTGAACTGGTTGTTTTGAAACAGACCATGCTCCTAACTATCCTTGTTATCAAGGCTAACCACTTAAAAACACGGTTATGTTTTTATTTCATGATAACATTATCTATGGTACTTTTCCGTTATGTGCTTGGATGTTTGACTACCACCTCATACTGTGCAGCAAGGAAAGTCTGTCCATTTCAAACATTTTTTGGCTTTGAGTCTTTGTTAAGCCCTTTACAAAACTGAGATAACTATCTTATTCACTTTCATATCTTAAGAATGAACTCAGCTGGATTACAACGGTTATAAACAATGCTTTCTATAGCTTTCTTTAACAAACACTTCTTTTAGAAAAAAGACAACACAATTTCCATTAAAAGTCATAGATGCAGACAGTTAGAATTAAAATAATTCTCATCAGTTAAGACTGTCACATACCCACCAGAAATAAAGAAGCACACCTATTTCCACTTTTAACCAGGTTTTGTTGCCAGATTCTGCTTAACCATACTTGTCATCTGTTTGTGCAGTGCCCTTTAATAAACTTCTTTAATAAACTATTTTAATAAAGCAGTTCTTCTCGAAGCATAATATCATTTAATTTGTTTACTTTCTCTGTCATCATCTTGGATTCTTTGCAGTCTTGTGAGTCAAATTTCCATATTTGAGCAATAATATAGCCATCGTTCGTCGTTAAAAATGTTCTTGACTTTCTGGAAAACTGCTTAACTAAATTGCATTTTCTAAAGATACTAAAAATACCAGATGATTGCCTAGAAATTGCTTTAAGAACCGCTTCAGAGCTGACAGCTGTGCGGACATTGCGAGTTAGAGCTGTTGCCCCAATAAAGGAAAAGCACCGTTTTGATTATAGGGTTTACAAAGTTAATGGATTTTTATGTGTAATGCCACATACATGATATATCTTGTTACCTATGAAACATGTCAACCTTTTTATATTGGACAAATGACAGATAAGTTATGTCTTCAAATAATGGATCATCTTTATAGAATAAAAGGTGACAATAGTTATACTGCTTTGTTTAGACATTCTAAGAAGTGTACTGACTTTAGAAAATTTAATTTTCAGGTTACAGACAATGCTGTAGATGATGGAGGGAACTGATTTAAATAATAAGTTATTAAGGCTGGAAGTGAAGCGACAATTATAACTAAACACTTATGCATATCTGTGGCTTAATGAACTTGTGTCTGTTAAACCACAACAGAATAGAAGTTCAGCATTCATTAGAAACTGGTTTAATTGGTTGCTATGTTAATGATATCATCATTTTTCTGCTATTTAGGTTGTAACAGAGTTTTAGAATTTTAATTTAATGAACTCAAATTTAAGGTTGATTAAACCAATTATTGATTAAATCCCCCCGGATTCACAAAAGCTTGCATGGCGTGCATGATTAGTGTTGGATGAAATTTTGTCAATATGGCGGCTGAGCGATCCACATACGTGCACGTCTGACTTGTGTGAAAACCATGCACATGAGGTAAATTTGCCATCCAGGAAGCAGGAATCAGGGCGTGCAGGACTAGCGTAATATGCAGAAATGTATTCGGTTAGTGACGGTACTGCAAACTGCAAAACAGAGCTACGACAGCTCTAAATAAAGGATGCATAGCATTGAGGAAGCATGCCAATGGCAAAGTAGAAGGTCATTGACATTGCAAACAATGGCAAATGTACAAAGTACAACTTTTATGCTATGTCTGCCAATCACTTCCATTGAAGCATTGGGCAGCGGTGCACAAACTGGATCGGGGGGAAAATAATAAAATAAACCTAAAATAAACATTCTAATTAAAAGCAGTAGTCTGCCATGCAAGTCAATGGCAGGCAGAAGACAACCTGGCCAGTGAGTAATGGTTGCTAAGGGGGGAGGCTCAGTGTGGGACATGTAACTATGCATTAGCAGGCAATCCTATGCAAATGAGGTGAAGGATAGTGAATTCCAGTTTTCCCCAGGGTGTGAGGCAGGTCCCAAGAGTGTAAAAGTATAAATAGCTGGGTGCAAGACTAGGATATAGGTGACATCATGGATGTGTGTGTCAGGCATACTGTAAGTGGATTGGAGCCCTGTGTCTCGGGATTGCTCCTAGCTTAGCACAGCTAAGCTAGGGGTGTGTCTAAACCTGCCTAGCACCCTTTACAAAGTGTAAGCGGGTGTGCGCATCATGCACCAGGTTTTGCAGGAAGAAAAAAGAAGTTAAACCAGGAAACAGCAGCTCTGTGCACATTTGAACAGGGAGGCAATGGGAAGGGAAAACAGCAGTAGGAAGGTAATCAAGGAGAACTAGCTGAGCTGACAGGTGAAATGTATCAGAATCAGCTAATTACACAAGCAGCAGACCAGCCCAGCCCAGAACACTACTATAAACTAAGCAAACACCTTCCCCTCTGTTTTTTCTACATTCTACACCACCGGTGCCTACAAGCGGGGAAATGTTAACAAACAAACCTACAAAATGAGAAGGGCTGCAGCAGGCAACATAGAACAACATGTGCAAGAGGCTGAGGGTGGTGAAGATGTGAATGCTGCTGAACAACCCACAGTGAAGAGACAGAGAAGAGTGTACAGACCCAGGGTAACCTACTAGGGGCTACATGAGCTGGAGATAGTGGAGCACTATAGGGTGGACAGAGACCTCCTACAGCAAATTGTTAAGCTGTGCCAGCCACACCTGACACACCAAACTGGCCGAGGGGAACCCATCCCAGTGGATGCCAAGGTATGTGTAGGCCTAGGTATACTAGCCACAGGTACCTTCCAAAGCACAACTGGGGATATCATGGGCATCACACAGGCATCAGCATCCAGAGTATTCCACCAGTTCTTGGATGCCATGTCAGCACATGCAAGTGAGCACGTATATTTCCTCACCACACGTGAGGTGTTGACCAGCAATATGCGTATCTTCCACCAAATAGCAGAATACCCTGGGGTAGTGGGTGCTATAGACTGCACGCACATATGCATCAAAGCACCACCCGATGAGCAGGGAAGGTCCTACATCAACCGCAGGTGCATCCCCTCCTTCAACTGCCAGGTCATCTGTGATGCCCAGGGCATTATAATGAATGTGTGTGCTGGCTGCCCTTGAAGCTATGATGATTCACACATATGGCATCTGACACAGCTGCACCACAGATTTGCCAATGTGGACATCCCCTACGGTCACCTAGTGGGGGATGCTGAGTACCCACTGGAGCCGTGGCTGATGACTGCCATCAGAAATGCACACACACCTGAACAACAAGGCCATAATGAGGCACACATACACAGGCCAGACATATAATAGAGCATGTATTTGGGATGCTCAGGTCATGGTTCTGGTGTCTGGACACATCTGGTGGATCCTTGCAGTATTCACCAGCTACATGTACCCAGATTGTTATGGTATGTGCTATGCTACAAAATATGATCCTGAGAAAACAGCTGCAGCAGGAACAGCATGGGGCAGGGCGACACAGACCCCCACCAGTGCCAAGGCCTGTACAGGCACAGAGTGACTCGGAGGAGGAACAACCTAAGCCTGCCCCAGTAGGCAGAAGGAGGCATGCCCAGTATGCCCTGGCATTGGCAAAGAGGCAACGCATAGCATATGCACTGACACAGTAGCGACCCAGGGAATGACACCTCTCTCTGACTCGCACAGACAGTAAAAGGGATGCCAAACATGACACTATCCATGCTCAACCATGTATAGGGAGTGTACTATATGCATCTAACATAGGCAGCCCTCCAGCACCATCCTCAGGTCTGGCACACTCTCAAGGTAAGGGTTGGGAGGGTGGCCTAATGGTTAAGGTGTTTGCCTTACAAACACAAGGTGCAGGGTTTGAGTCTCACAAGGGATAAATGGCTAGGCTAAAATGGCTTACAAGGGCAGTTAGCTTAGTACTAATCTATGAACCTATGAACCAATCAACCTACCAATTGCCAAATGGAGTAGAATGTGTTGTTACCTGTAGCTATGGTATGGATGTGAGCATGCAAGGGAATTGAGTGGCTGAATGTTAAGGCAGCAGACAGTAGACACCCATAGTGGCACCATGACATCTGTAACACATACTGGAGTCACCATAGTAGCCGGTACTACATAGGGTGACAAAACCCACTGCAGGAAATTGGCTGAGTGACATGTGTGTCCATAATAGCCACACATGCCAGTCAGGAAGGTTCACATACCCAACAACAGTCTCTGCCAACATGACAGGTGTAGACAAACACAAACAAATACTGTACTATGGCCTTTGAATGAGCCCTATGGGTAACCCCTCCACCAGGCCTACACAGACAGACTACAGCTGGCCAGGCAGTTGGATGTAAGTTGTGAAATATAGGAAGTCAGAAACTAATATGTAGATAATTAAAGTTAAAATCTGTAGTACAATGGTATGCCTCTAGCCAGCATGATAGGTAAGACTACAGACTGAAAAGGAGTACCTGACATACCAGTACAGTCCTAGCAAATGTGTACACATGTCAGGTGTGCTCCCCCATCCAAAGTGCACTTATAGTAGCAGTCAGGTATGCCCCTCCCACTCCTGTGTAGAACAGTAGAAACAGTCAGGTGCCCCCCCCCCATGCAGAAATGTAGCAACAGTCAATACCAAATGACTGATGGATACCCTGCAGACACAGCATGCTACATGTCGGTGTACAGCACAAAGGTCAGCACCGCAGTACAAACTACCTGGACTTGATCCACACATGCAATACAGATGGCCAAACTGGGCATGCTCACACACTTAAACACACGAAGGCCATGTCTGCAAACACCACTGGACCAGACATATCTGGCATTTGCAGTTCTTAGTGCAAACCCATGTCAGTATGCACCACTCCTGCCTTGCACACACAGTGGATAGGAATACAGATATATATGTAAGGGCAACACACTATAAAAAGCCAAAGGTAGACGAACATAGATGTGTGGAAGAGGGTGACCATGACAAGGAGCCATCCGGGTCTGTCCCACCCAGCACACAGCCAAAAGGCCCCAAACACATGAGGTGCAGATGTCACTCACTGCAGATACTAGCCACCAGTATCTGTCAGCATGACAGACTATGTGGTGCACGTGCCAGCTGTGCAACATGACTATACAAGGAAGATGTCATCTAGTAGCTGTATACTCGTACCTGTGACATATGACCCTGTGTGTGCTCATGTGGCATGTCAACCCCTACATGAATGGGTTATGGCCCATGCACACACTGCCCTCCCCATAGCAGTATTATGACAAGCCTCATGAGGTCATCCAATGTGAAATACACCTTTGGGAGCGCTAGCTATAGCTCAGTAATATGCATGGAGCATCCCATAATTGTGTACTGCTGTAGTGACAAACTAGTTAGGTAGTAGTTCTAACCCCAGACTTGGCAATTGTGTGAGTGTGTGTTTGTGTGTTTGTGTGTGTGTCTGTATGTCTCTGACTGTGCGGAGAGAAATGCTTTTTAGGCTACTCACACTCCGTACAATTCATATACTCAACTTTGGCAAGGCTGCTGATGTCACTCACCTAGAAATACACCTCTGGGAAGGTTATAGCCCAATGATCTCCATAGCACATCCTGTAATTGTGTACTGCTGTAGTGTGACAAAGTAGTTAAGTAGGTGTTCTAATCCCAGACTTGTCAAGTGTGTGTGTGTGTGTGTGTGTGTGTGTGTGTGTGTGTGTGTGTGTGTGTGTGTGTGTGTGTGTGTGTGTGTGTCTGACTGAGTAGACAGCAATGCTTTTTAGGCTACTCACACTCTGTACAAATCATATACTCAACTTTGGCAAGGCTGCTGATGTCACTCACCTAGAAATACACCTCTGGGACAGTCATAACCCAGTAATCTCTGGAACGCATCCTGTAACTGCATTCTGCTGTAGTGTGATGAAGTAGATAGGTAGGTGTTTTAACCCCAGACTTGCCAACTGCATTTGTGTGTGTGTGTCTGACTGAGTATAGAACAATGCTTTTTAGGGTACTCACACTCCTTAGAATTCATATACTCAACATTGGCAAGGCTGCTGATGTCACCCACCTAGAAATACACCTCTGGGAAAGTTGTAGTTCAGTAATCTCTGTAGCATGTCCTGTAACTATGTTCTGCTGTAGTGTGATTTAGAACAGTGGTAGGGTGTCATCTCCATCCATGACAGTTCTGGATGTTTTGTGTGTGTTTCAATGTCTGTGTATGGAGCAATGCATTATAGGCTACTCACTCACAGTACATTACAAATGCCCTACCTTGGCAATCCTGCTGATGTCAGTCATTGTGAAAATACACCCTTGGGGAAGAGTTCCTCTAGTAATCTCTGTGGTGCGTCCTATAACAGCCCCATGCTGTAGTGTGATCTAGACCTCGGTCAGAGGTGCTATACCCACACATGTCAGTTGTGGATGTTTTGTGTGTGTCTCACTGTCTGTGTAGGGAGCAAAGCATTTTAGGCTAGTCACTCGCAGTACAGTTGACATGCCCTAGTTTGGTAATCCTGCTGATGTTATTCATTGTGAAATACACCTTTGGGGAAGCAATGCTTCAATATTGTCCATGGCGTGTGCTATAACTGCATAATGTTGTAGTGTAGTAAACTAGCAAGGTAGGGGTTCTACTCCCAGACATGACAGGTGTGTGTTTGTAACTCATATTCTGTGTAGAGGTGAGTGTGGGCAATGTGGAGGGGATTTTGCTTATTTCTTTTATGGTGCCCTATGATATATATCACAGTGTCAACCACACAGGTATAACAGATGTAAAATAGCTGAGAGGTTGGGGTGCAAAGCCATAGCCATACATGTGACATCAAGGCCAGCAAATCACAGTTAGCAACCCAACTGTGCCTTCACATGTGACTCACAACAGACATACCATGCCTGACAACATGCCCTGTATGGACAGATGACACTGACATCAGGGAATGCTGTTAGCATGCTATCAATGTAGGTGCAGGGTAAACCTGCTGCCCATTACCAGTTCCTGACACAGGTGGGCAAGACTGGCACATCTGATGATAATCTGTGTTCACAACATGGGCCAGACACCCCAGGTACAGTAGCACATGTCACTGTACATGCATGTGGGAGGGGTGCATGTCCCAGACACCATCCATGTCATGGACTAAGGAACACATACATGGCAAGTGATGCACAGCATTGGCCACACACAATAGTCACCCAGGTGACTGGATGGGGGATGCAATATCCACCTGTGTGGGCAAATGCAGAAACTACAGGCCTGAGCCACAATGCAGACCATTGTCATGTGGCCTGATGCCAAGGTATACCCATCGCCTACCCTTGTACAGCCTGCTGGCACAGTTGACCACCACACGCCAGTGCAGACATGCACCCATGCATGCCAATATGGCACCATGTGTGTTCGTGTGTGTGTTGTATGGTGCATATGTCCACATCCACACTCACTACAACCCCCAGGGCATACTGAAGCATGCTGTCTGATGTCTGACACCTCCTCATACCCCTTGCCCATGCGACCTCCATATGACCCGTGTGGTGCATGTGATACCTGCACATTGATGTGTTGTGGCAATCCCACTAGTGATGAGATGCACTCCTAGCCCTGCCAAATGTGTCAATGTGTGAGCGTCCCTGTGTGAGTGTGCCTGTGTTGACGCTGGCACCCTTTCATGCAGACAGGCATGTGTACATCACCTACAGTATATCTACCATATCCCTGTTGCAGATGTCACTCACCATCACATATATGTTCTGAGTGCTCCACTTTAGATAACCCATGTGGAGCATCCAATAACTGCATCAAACTGTGATAGCACTACATAGCTTTGGGGTTTGATACCCTGTGCTTTTAGGTGTGTGACACAAATACGCTTCAGTTTTACTCTCCCACCCCTACCTGACATGTATTTGCCTCTGACTTCCTCCCCCACACCCTCTCTGGCGGATATCGAGGCCCACACCTGCCTTGCTTAGGCAGCAGAATGTGTATTTTAAGTGATGCTCATAATCAGCTTATGGCCTCTGCATGAATTGCAGCCCTCCCCTAGCTGATTGAATGTGGAACAGCTGTGGTAACATTCCCATAGTCAAATGTATAGAAACACACTCCCTTACCTAGGAACATCATGATGGTGTTGACTCTTTTCAGTCACTGTGAGCAGGAACTAGATCTGTTGTTTGGCAAACAGCATCTCAGACGGATTGGGGATTTACCTCTAAGAACATACACTGTGGAAAGAGGGCAACAAACAGGAGGGGGATTTGCCTGACCTGACTACAGACTGTAAGTGCTGCTATACTGCATTTGGAGTAATGTTGGTTTAACAGAGTTTGTCTGGATATGCTTGTCGTACATGTCACAATACCTATTGTGTCAGTGCCATGTATATGAGGAATCCCCATCTGAAGGGTCATCTGCAGTCTGGGCAGTGTTGTGCATTTGGTTGCATGTGTTAGCCACGGTGCATCTATCTGTGGAATGCAGAAGGTAGTGCGAAGATTGCAATCTGTAGATGGTGAAGGCCATGACAGTTACTGACTTCATATCCCTTATAGGACATATGTTGCAACAAACCCTGTTACAATGGTAAATTTATGAGGTTATTACAGCAACATATCTATACTGTGTATGTGTTGTCAGCCCCTCCTCTGTCAACCTTTGTACATATGTTGTGCATGAAGTGGTGCATATGTGCTGTACACCATAAATAGTGTCATAGGTTCATAGATTAGTACTAAGCTAATTGCCTTTGCGAGCCATTTTAAGCTTAGCCAATTATCCCTTGTGAAACTCAAACCCTGCACCTTGTGTTTGTAAGGCAAACACCTTAACCATTAGGCCACCTTCATATCTGATAACAAGCCAGTGATATATCAGATTGCTACACATGTCATGTACAGTAAGGGTTATATTTCATGACATAACCTGGACATTCTATGGATGTTTGTACAGTACTGAGGTCTGTGTAGTGATGGTGAATGACAGCAGTGTGTGTATTGTTAATAAGTATATTAGCCTGTGTAAAGACTGTGGTAGATGTCATTGTTCTAGCTCCCCTTCTATCTGATGTTACATGCTGCCCCACTGTATGGTACCGTTTTGCCGTACAGGTTTGTAGTGTCATACACACACATGTCCCATACCACAGACAGCCATGTAGTGTCATACACACACATGTCCCATACCACAGACAGCCATCAGACCAAAGTGTGTAGCAGCCCAGTATATGTAGGATCATTCTGTGAGTGGTACATATGAGGATGGTGTAGAACAGATAGTCCATATACTGTAATAATATGCTAGCTTACCATATGTGGCTGTGTTCACATTGGTTGTGGTTATGCACTTTCACACAGGTGTATACTGCCCTGTGCTGTGACATGGCTGTTGAGCCTGCTAAACATGCAGGTACATGTGCATTCCCCCATATGAGATGTAGGCCAGTGTTGAGCGAGTCTGCCTGTAGCCTGCACAGTGTATTGTTACATGCTTAATAGCCTAGTGTACTTACCCAGTGAGATGTCATGTGCAGATACTTGCCGGATGTACTGCTGCCGGGCCTCCCCTAAAAGTCATGTATGTCAGACAGAGCAGTGGGATGCTGTACATATGTCTTTCAATATCTAGTGGGTAGTACGTGTCCATGGCACCCCTGTACCAGCAGTCATTATGTGTCAGGCCAGACAGGAGTGTGTGAATCTAAAACCTATGGAGGCAAATGTATACCAGTCAGTATGTGTTATACTCATCTACATGGCTGTCTACATCCATATTGTCAGGCCTGGTGCACATGTTGTGCACTAAGGGATTATGTGTATACCTCTGGACTGTACAGGGTGTGTCCAAAGTTCCACATGTATTGGCCAATATCTCTGCTGCACTCCACAGGGGCATTACATGCTAGCGGTGGTACTTTACAATGATTTCCTTAGGATGTCTGTCAGTAGCCGTGGCACTCATGTTATGAGCAGATGTCACCTTCCACACACACCATGTCTGTGAAGACAATCCCAATGACAGTAGCAATAGTCTAGTAATATACCCGTATACATACCTGACATCCCCTTGCACTATGACTTTGGAACTATAGGGGCTTTGGGTAGGGCTACACTCCATTTCCAGGATATATGGTGAAAATATATGTACATATACTTATCCAGATTGCCATATATATATATATATATATATATATATATATATATATATATATATATATATATATTTATATATATTTACACATGTGTACTACTTCTGATTACCACTGTCATGGCAGCCACCCACTATAAGTCCCTACAGCATGTGGGCGTGGTACCTTTACATTTTTTGTGTGATGGACATCCTTCCTGTGTATGGGCATCAGTGTTACAGACAGCAGGTAGCAATACCTCTTACAGGTGAACCTGCACACTCAGAGTGGCCACATATTTGTAGGAGGATCAGGAACTACAGACAGACTGTGAGTAGAGTTGTGTTATGCTTTGTATAGTACCGGTGTTACAGGGTGTGTGTGTGTACATACTAGTCTACCTTCAAATGCTGTCTGTCTGCATAGCTCACTACTGTGGACCTATCCTCTTGCTGGACAGAGGTATGCCTATCATGTGTTGTCCATCCACCATGCACGTCCTGTGTCAGATATTACACTGGCAGTGTGTGTGCTGCGTGCTATCAGTACATGGCTACATCCATTTCTGTTTCTAACCTCAATTCCCTGACTAAGGGTATGTTGCAGACTATCCTGTAACACCAGCACCTTGCTTAGTGTATGGCAACAGTGTTCCACTATGTGCCTGTGTGCCAGCCTCTGTCCTCCATCTACATACCAAGCTTTGCATATATGTCATGCTGATGGTGATTGTTCTGTAGTGGGCTGTGAGTATATCACACTGCCATTGCTGCCATTAGTCCACTGCTGTTGCATCCTCCACACATACAGTGGGGCTGGGGCCATATATGTGTGGGGTTCACCTACACAATACTTGTGTGCCATTATGCACTGCAGAGGCCAGTGGATGTAACAGTGGTAAATGGGCCTGTATTATTGAATCTAGGTGGGCAGCACCATAAATGACCTAGGCTGTTACAAAATGTGAGGGTATCAGGGGTGAGTTGCCACAAGGTATCTGGCTGTACAGTACCGTATACATCACCTATATTGACATTACTTACATGAATTGGGGTACTGCAAGCCTACTGCCTCCTGCCATACAGACTGTTCTGTTTGTCGGTGTGGTCATGATGGTGTCAGTTATGCCTTGTTATGTACCAGTTACAACCCATTTTATCACAAACATCTTTACCTCCTAAGGAGTTTGTACAGAGTGTAGATAGAGGCTGCTGAACTACACACCTGCAGTACATACTGTTAATTGTTTGGTATCCTGTGGCTCAGTCTGTCTTCACTATTATACAAACTGAAGGGCTTGGCCTGGACAGCAACAGTTGTGAACCTTTCCAGACTACTGTATTGGTGTAACTTATTCACAGTTGCAGTATGTTGTTTATATGGTTGTCTGTATCTGAAAAGCTATATGACATGGCATATAGAACTGTTATAGTACACAATTAAAGGATTCCCATTTCCACAAACCTGTGGCTGGTGTCTTTCCTATGACCTTTCTATGGGTATATGCTGTAGGCAACAAGTGACATTTGTATGTGTGACCCTTACAGTGTCCAGTTGTTCAGGTGTTAACTGTAGGCATAGTGGCTACTCCATATTGTGTGCACCATCTACATATGTATCTTACTGTACATATATCTGCGTGTGTATGTGTAGTCACATGTGTATATATATATATATATATATATATATATATATATATATATATATATATATATATATATATATATATATATCTGTATCTGCATATCTGTGTCTGCGTATCTGTATCATGGGGATGTTGATGGCTTCCAAATATTACATGTCCTATGGGAGGCAGACTGTACTTAGTAGTATATTGCAGGGTGCACGTGTTTGGCTGTGGGGGTATGCCTATTCGTACAAGACGTATAGTGTGTGGGGCCTCTCAACCCCATTAATGGTGCATGTGGACATATGTGTATTTGTTAGTCTGCCATTGCTAGCTACAGATGTATGGCCATATATACCTATATAGATATATATATATATATATATATATATATATATATATATATATATATACATATATATATATATATATATATATATATATATGTATATATATATATCTGCTAACATATATAACTATGTCCGTATATGTCTACATAGATATATATCCGCGTGCATATATGTAACGTGCTGTGTATATGTAGACACATATATGTGTCGACTTAGGCATATGCATGTACATATGTGCATATATAGTGATATATACATATATATAGTTAGTAAAACTATATATATATATATATATATATATATATATATATATATATATGTTGTATCTGTTTAGATTTTAAGATAGTTACACACACTGACATTTAGGTGTTGGTATACATTTTCTGTACTGTTGCATGACAGGACTGGATGATATGTGTCTGAGAACATTGCATTTCTGTGTATCTGTCATGGCTTAGTGGTACATCATTTTGTCTTGGGTGTGCAGGGTCCTTGGTTTGAGCCTTGCAAGAGCTGTTAATTTTGTTGCTGGGCAGAACACGACCCGTTGGATACAGAGTGATTAAGGCACTTTTAAGCAGTTGTAAGCGGGTTTGCATGGGTTTGCTTGATGGCAAGCACTGCTAACCTCCACTTATGTTTTCTCACACTCAGCTTCGGAATTGCTCAACCTGTGTAGGCATAACTTACTCCCGCACAAACCGACGCAAACCCACTTACTGCTGCTTAAAAGTGCTTACTGCAGCTTACCCCCATGCTAATTTCTTTAAAAGAAAAGAAAAAGGGGTTGATAGGAAAGTGGTGAAAAAAGGGGCACAAAGAGGGTAAGACAATAGGGGAAAATAGCTAGGCATGTGCAGGAAGGGTACAGGAAAGGTCCATAGCTGCCCATTTCTTCCACAGCAACAGCTGTGCATATACATGTGATTTGGAGGTACATTTGGACCCTCAATCCCCTGGGAGAGGGGTGAGGACAACATATATTCATTGCAATGTCAATTAGACCAGATTACATGTGTCCAGTGGACACGTGCAAAACGGACAGCTATGTATGAGGTGAGTTTTTTTGTGGGAACAGATTGCCCTTTTGTTTTTTTCAGGTGAAAGTGGGATGTTGGGGATGGGTAATAGGTATAATTGGGGAGGTAGGTTATGTAGGTTAACAGACAAGACAAACAAGATGCATACAGGGGTGGTATATGACACATGTGGGGGGTAAACACCTTGGACTGGGAGGGGTGTTTGGAATTCGCAAGCCCATGAGCCCCCAACTGGAAACAGTGGGACTGAGGTCCCAACCCATGGGCAGTCTTCACTGCACCTTCACAGCCCCATAGGTGGCTGTGCTGGGGGCTGTGTAGGAGGGGCAGGCTCACCCTCTAATTGCACCACTCGGCCCTCAAGCTGGCATAGCTGGTCTCAAAACTCCAGATTGAGCTCCCTATGCACCATGGCCTGGACATGTTGACAGGTGACAGGTTCCCCTCTGTGCTCACTCTGAGGGGGGAGGAGCCCCATCCCCTGCAGCGGTTCCACCCGAAGGTGGCGCAGGGCCCACATAGAAGGAGGCCCCAGGCTGGGCCCCAGATGTGCTGGTGCCTGGTGCCATGGCCAGCTGAGGTGGGACAGGTGGGTCCGCTGGGACCGGCCTACCCATACGAGCTATGTTGTAGCAGATTTATGACAGATATGGGTTAGTAACAGTCAGCAGCATTCAGGATTAGTTATAACAGCATGCATAGGTATTCCCATTACCCCAAAACACCAGATTTAACACAGTTGCAGAGCAAGCCAAACACATGCCTATATGGAACAACAGTGACCATTACAAGAGCATGCAGGTTTCATTGATGGAAACAGGCCACCAATATGGGTGTATTTTAACATGGCACATGCATAGAAACAGATGTGAATATTTATAAACCATTAGGACATATGTCCCAACAAATGTTTGGGGTGTACACATACCAGATGAGGAGTGTCATCGGCTTATTATGCACATATGGTAAGAGTGAGAGAGAGATTTCAATTAACAACTAATATATCCTTGTAGTTTCAAAACATTCTTAGTCACTGCAGTGATCTTTCCCTTACATGTATTATTACACTACCCAATGGCCTTTTATTGCACACTGGTATGTTTATAGATTATTATATACATGACCTGTGTCATACATACAGGCGTGACAGGATGCAGGTGTTAATGCAACATATGTTGAGAATTGCTGTCATACACTTTGGGTGAGCTGCTAGAATGACAGGTTTGTTTTCATTTACATTCTTTGACTATGTACATGTTTGACTATCAGTTATATGTCATTGACGGCTGCCTACATTTCTTGGATCATCACACTGAGTTTTCAGGGGAACGGGGTACCAGGCTGGTGAAATGGGCCATTTATCTGGACATGCTGGACAGATTCGAACAGTTGTGGAGTATGAATATGCATACAACCTTCAATTTGAACATTCTAGCACATTCTGTGCAGTTGGGTGTAATTAGGCATACAGCTTTCTATCTGAACATTGTTACAAAATCTGTACAGCTGTGGAATATGGTTATGCATTCAACTTAGTAGCACTCCCAGGATTCAAACCCCTGCTGTGTGTGACAAAAATTATAGCTAACATCACAGTACACTGTGCTATCAGGGGAATTTATGTCACAGTACACTGTGCTGTCAGGGAATTGATGTAAAGCTTTCTACTGTTTTCTATCTAGGTCTCCCTCACTTGTACAAAATGACTGACCTCTTGACATGTCCAACATTGTTATGCAGGACTTCATACATATGACAGAAGAGTAAACAGAAGCACTCCAGGGGTTATACCTTTATTCACAGACTATTACACATTTATTTCTACTGGCACAACACTTTCTGAGGTTCTTATATTTATTTGTTATGACACTACATGCAGACTAATTACTAACTGCCCTCGAGATGCAGCCTTTGCAACCTAGCATCATGGACTTGCTGGTTTGCAGCCCGCTTATTTGCAGCTGTCATAGGAATACAATGATATTTAGCCATACCTATCCATAGCATACACAAGCTAGGCAATTCTTAACTACTTAGTGGAATGAGTACTTACTCAGCACTGGGGCATTAGCCATCTGCCGTGACTCCTGGCTCCACTGTTCCAGTACATCCCCCCTCCATTGCTTCAGGTTAGCATGGTGGTGCCTGACCTGCTCACCAGTCCAGGGGATACCTGTGGCACTGGTGAGGTCATAGGTCAGACTGTCCCAGGCATCCGTTTTATACTGCGAGCCCTGGTACTGGCCCTGCAGTAGTCTCTCCTCATGGTGTTTTACCAGGAGCCATACCATGAGTTTTGACTCCTGGATGTCCCAGCGCTGCGCTCTAAAATGAGTGTCTTCACCCACACCAGCCATTCTGCCTGCAGTAGGAAGCTGCAACCAGTTATGGCATGTATTCCTGTCTGTGTGGTTTAAATACAACCAATTACCCGCACTTTTCTGCGATTGGCCGGGTTTGAAAAGGCTAAGCTATGGGCACACCTGCTTACCTAGGGTTGGCAGTGCTTAAAGGGGTATACTGCTAGGCAGATTGGATTGGCTCCCCTACACATTGCTTACTCTTACTACATTGAGCTGTGCTGTGGTTAGCATTGCTTAATAGTTAATTTGCACTATATTTTCCTTTTGGCAGTGATTTATTCTTCATTACAGGTTATATATGTGTCTGGTATCTGTGATTCATGTGTACATACACTGTATAGGGACCTGGGGATTCTACACTTTATTACAATAACACCTCACATCTATGCTTACTGCAGTACTCCAGTTCACACATTTATGTTATGTAGCAGGTTATACCACTTCACACTGTACATGGATTCAGTTCACATGTTTGGTCTGATTTTCCTGTGGTGATTATTAACTTGCTGATACCTCATTCATCTGTATTGCTATGATGGCTAAATGGTTGACTGCTATGACTATAGTGTATAGGGTCCTGAGTTCAAGACTTGCAGAGGCAGTTTATTTTGTTGCTGGGCAGAACAAGGGCCATTGAGTACAGAGTGATTAAGGCACTTTAAAGCAGTTGTACGCGGGTTTGCGTGATGGTAAGCACTGCTAACCTCCAATTACAGTTTCTTAAACCAGTTAGCTTCTACTTTGCTTAATCTGTGTAGGCAATGCTTACTGCTGCCCACAAAGGTATACTCCCACTTGCTGCCGCATACCCCCGTGCTACTTCATGTACATGTCGGTATTATAGATGCTTAAGTCAGGTGTAAATGTCAGGTATGACTGTTCATGATGGTCAGTGTAAGGTTAAATGGAATTCCAATTTAGTATTTCTGGTTAGGATATACTCAGGTATTTGGCTTAGGTTTAGTTATGCCATACCTGTGTTGTAGAGTAGATGTGAATAGTGGAGGTGTTGGCAGGTAGGTGAAGGGGGGGACATTTTAACTGTATAGTAGGCTGTTTGTTTGGTGGGGGAGTGGTAGTGCAGGTTTGCAGGGTGCTGGGATATGTATGCGAGGCAGGACAGGAGGTGTCAGTGTCAGTAGTTGGTGTAGGGGTCTGGAGTGTTGGGGTGGTGGACTTTGCCAGGTGGTGATCCATGTGAGCTTGGGTTTTCCCTTCATGTGTTATTTACACGTGTAGTCTGGGACAGCTGCGGTAATAGACCTGGGTTGGGGGTTGCAGATTCTACCAAAATAGTTGTGTGGAGGGTGTCACCTACTTGTGACCGTGAACATTACTACGAATGAAACATGGGTCGATAGGTGAGTGGTGTTATTGGGCCACACAGAGGGGCTGATAGTGGGGACATGTCCAGGGATGTGCAGGACAGCTGACAGGAAGGTCCACAGCTCACCATTTCTTCTTCAGTGACAGCTGGGTATATACCCTGCATTTGGGGGTAGGTCTGGACAATCCCACCCCTGGGTGGGGGTGAGGACAGCAACATAGCTCTCAACCGATCGGAGACAAATCTCAACAGAATCAGGGACAAATCCTGACATAATCAGGGACAATCAGGGACATTTTTTAAATATTTGTACTATTAACCTGAAACCTTTGCAGAATAAGTGAATGTGGATTAATATAGGTTTTCTGACATAAAACGTCTATAACTCTGAATTACTATCATTAATTATTGAGGGCAATTCACCACCTTTTCTTCAGCAGTCACCAGTTTTAAGAGGGATTAAGAGGGACAGACCTAAAATCGGAGTCTATATTAGGGACGTCCCTGAAGATCAGGGACAGTTGAGAGGTCTGGACAGCAATAATACCTTGTGATGCCAATTAGTTCAGCTTACATGCCTACAGTGGGGTGTTACGACCATGTTTTCTTTGGTGGCATTTAGAGGGTTTGCAACAACACATATGGTTATACTGTCCTTTGCCATGTAAACTAGACTTTGCTGCAGTGGGACTCATACCGGGCATGGCTGCTCATTAGGCGTCGGCTCTGCCCAATGCACACTATCACTTACATCCCTGGGCCAGTCTACATAGTACCGCTCCAACAAATACCTGCACAGCTAGGCCCATAATTTCATACCCATAGTTCCCAAACTGCACATCCTCTTCGGTGCTCTTCCTTACTCCGAGTGCAGGTCGGGTCTGGCAACACCAGTACACACTACCCACTCCCCACTTCTCAGGACCCATCATGTATGTTGTCTCGCCCAATGGATCATCAGGCTTCCCCAACCTTGTAGTCCAAGAACATGCATGCCCTGCCATTGGACATCTGTATAATGGCTGGAAACCCAAAAAGCATAGAATGTTTGGGTTGTGCCACAAGGGACATTCTTGTCTTTGTTTCAAGATTAGACTTGGCAGGTCTCTCCCACTGGTAGTATCCTGCCTGTAGTCTGGGAAGCAGTGGTTCATTTACTTTTATTGTGTGTTTGTATGTTTCACCTGTCTAGCTGGGGTGGGGGGGGTTGATGCTACGTGCTACACATTTGTTGATTGGACCCCTCACCCCCATTGGCATGGCCTGTGAACATATGTAATTCTTAATTGCTGTATCATATCCTAGCTATATATGTGTATATTTACACACACACACACACACACACACACACACACACACACACACACACACACACACACACACACACACACACACACACACACACACACACACACACAGACATATATATATATATATATATATATATATATATATATATATATATATATATATATATATATATATATATATATATATATATATATATATATATATATATGTATTTTTTTATATGGGTCTACGGCTTTTAGTCGAATTACATTTGGTCGAAAATTATTTCAGGCAGCCCACTTCACTGAAACCTCATTTGATTGAAAGCACATTTGGTCGAATTACATTTGGTTGAAAATGGTATTTAGCCCCTGCCCCACTGCAGTGCAACCCAAGGAGAACTAGCTTAGCTGACAGGTGAAGTGTATCAGAATCAGCCAATTACACAGGCAGCAGCCCAGCCCAGCACACCACTATAAACTATGCAAACACCTTTCCCCCTTGTTTTTCCCCAAAACTCTGCACCACCGGTGTAAATGAACGGGGAAATTTTGCAAAACAAAAGCAAGAGAAAAAATGTTAGGGGCTGCTTTTGCTATCATAAACCAGCATGTGCAAGAGGCTGAGGGTGGTGAGGATGTGAATGCTACTGAGCAACCCACAGTGAAGAGATGAAGAAGAGTGTACAGACCCAGGGTAACCTACCAAGGGCTACATGAGCTGGAGATAGTGGAGCACTATAGGGTGGATAGGGACCTCCTACAGCAAATTGTTGAGTTGTGCCGGCCACGCCTCACACACAGAATTAACAGAATGGAAACCCATTCCAGTGGATACTAAGGTATGTGTAAGCCTAAGAACACTAGCTACAGGTACCTTCCAAAGGCTAACTGGGGATATGATGGGGATTTCACAGGCATCAGCATCCAGGGTACTCCACCAGTTCCTGGATGCCATGTCAGCATATGTCAGTGAGCACGTATATTTCCCCATCACCCGTGAGGCATTGGCCAGCAATATGCATCTCTTCCACCAAATAGCAGAATACCCTGAAGTAGTGGGTGCAATAGACTGCATGCACATACACGTCAAAGCACCACCTGGAGAGCGGGGTAGGGTCTACATTAACCGCAAGGGTTTCCCCTCCATCAACTGCCAGGTCATGTGTGATGCCCAGGGCATAATAATGAATGTGTGTGCTGGCTGCTCTAGAAGCTACCACAATTCCCACATCTGGCATCTGACGCAGCTGTTCCAGATATTTGCTAATGGGGACATCCCACACGGTCACCTAGTGGGGGATGCTGGATATGCACTGGAGCCATGGCTGATGACACCCATCAGAAATGCACACACACCCAAACAAGAACTCCATAATGAGGCACACGCACAAACATGAATCATAATAGAGCATGTATTTGGGATGCTCAAGTCATGGTTCCGGTGCCTGGACACATCTGGTGGAGCCTTGCACTACTCACCAAATACATGTACCCAAATTGTCCTTGTATGTGCCATGGTACACAATATGATCCTGCGGAAACAGCTGCAGCAGGAAGCGTATGGGGCAGGGCCACACAGCCCCCCCACCATTGACAAGGCCTGCACAGGCACAGAGTGACTCAGAGGAAGAACAACCTAAGCCTGTCCCAGTAGGCAGAAGGAGGTGTGTCCAGTATGCCCTGGCCTTGGCAAAGAGGCAACGCATAGCACATGCACTGACACAGTAGGGACCCAGGGAATGACACATCTCTCTGATTCGCACATACAGTAAAAGGGATGCCAAACATGACACTACCTGTGTTCAACCATGTATAGGGAGTGTACTATGTGCATCTGACATAGGCAGACCTGCAGCATCACCCTCAATACTGTGACACCCACAAGATAAGTGACTCACACATGCCAGTTGGGGAGGTCACATACCCAATAACAGTTACAGCCAGCAGGATAGATGTAGACAAACACAAACAAATGCTGTACTATGGCCTCTGAATGAGTCCTATGGGTAACCCCTCCCCCAGGCCTACACAGACAGACTACAGCAGGCCAGGCAGTTGGATGTAAGTTGTGAAGGCTAGGAAGTCATTAACTAATATGTAGGTAATTAAAGCTAAGATCTCTAGTACACTGGTATGCCTCTCGCCAGCACGATAGGTAAGACTACAGACTGAAATGGAGTATTCAGCATACGAGTACAGTCCTAGCAAATGTGTACAAGTGTCAGGTGTGCCCCCATCCTATATACACTTATAGTAATAGTCAGGTGTGCCCCCACCCACTCCTGTGTAGAAATGTAGAAATAGTCAGGTGTGCCCTCCCCCCATCCTACATAAAAATATAGATGTGCCCCCCCAATCCTGTGTAGAAATGTAGAAATAGTCAGATGTGCCCTCCCCCATCCTACATAGAAATATAGTAACAGTCAGGTGTGCACCCTAATTCTATGTAGAAATAGGCAGGCGTGCCCCCCATCCTACACAGAAATATTGTAACAGTCAGGTGTGGCCCCCCCAAACCTGTGTAGAAATGCAGAAACAGTCATGTGTCCCCCCCAGCTATGCAGAAATGTAGCAACAGTCAATACCAAATGGCCAATGGATACCCTGCAGATACAGCATGCTACCTGTCGGGGTACAACACAAAGGTCAGCACCGCAGTACAAACTACCTGGACTTGATCCACACATGCAATACAGATGCCCATACTGGGCATGCTCACACACTTAGAGGAATTAGGGCAATGTCAGTCAACAACATACTGAAAGGTCATACTGGACATGTTCACGCACTTGAACACATGAAGGCTATGTCTGCAAACACCAGTGGACCAGACATATCTGGCAGTCACAGTTCTTAGTGCAGACACATTTCAGTATGCACCACTCCTGCCTTGCACACACAGTGGACAGGAATACAGTCATATATGTAAGGACAACACACTATTATAAGCCAAAGGTAGATGGACATAGATGTGTGGAAGAGGGTGACCATGACAAGGAGTCATCCGGGCCTGTCCCACCCAGCACACAGCCAAAGAGCCCCAAAAACACAAGGTGCAGATGTCACTCACTGCAGATACTAGCCACAAGTATTGGTCAGCATGACAGACTATGTGGTGCAGTATCTGTCAGCATGACAGACTATGTGGTGCATGTGCCAGCTGTGCAACATGATTGTACAAGGAAGTAGTCATCTAGTAGCTGTATACACGTACCTGTGACATATGACCCCATGTGTGACTGCATGTGGCATGTCAACCCCTACATGAATGGGTTATGGCCCATGCACACACTGCCTTCCCCATAGCAGTATTATGACAAGCCTGCTGATGTCATCCAATGTCAAATACACCTTTGGTATAGCTGTATTTCAGTAATCTCCATGGCGTGTCCCATAACTGCGTACTGCTGTAGTGATAAACTAGTTAGGTAGTAGTTCTAACCCCAGACTTGGTAATTGTGTGAGTGTGTGTTTGTGTGAGTGTCTGACTGTGTAGAGAGAAATGCCTTTTTAGGCTACTCACACTACATACAGTTCATATACTCAACTTTGGCAAGTCTGCTGTTGTCACTCAACTAGAAATACACCTCCTGGAAAATTATAGCCCACTGATCTCCATAGCGTGTCCTGTAACTGTGTACTGCTGTAGTGTAATGAAGTTGATAGGGAGGTGTTCTAACCCCAGACTTGCGAACTGTGTTTGCGTGTGAAGGTGTGTGTGTCTGACTGAGTAGAGAGAAATGCCTTTTTTAGGCTACTCACACTCCATACAATTCATATACTCAACTTTGGTAAGGCTGCTGATGTCACTCACCTAGAAATACACCTCTGGGAAATTATAGCCCAGTGATCTCCGTAGTATGTCCTGTAACTCTGTACTGCTGTACTTGAATGAAGTAGGTAGATATTCTAACCCCACACTTGCCAACTGTGTTTGTGTGTGAATGTGTGTCTGACTCAGTAGAAAACAATGTTTTTTAGGCTACTCACACTCCGTACAATTCATATACTCAATTTTGGCAAGGTTGCTGATGTCACTCACCTAGAAATACACCTCTGGAAAGTCATCGCCTAGTAATCTCTGCAGTGTGTCCTTTAACTGTGTACTGCTGTAGTGTGATAAAGTAACTAGGTAGGTGTTATAGCACCAGACCTGGCAAGTTTGGGTGTGAATCTATGTGCGTCTGACTGAGTAGAGAGAAATGCTTTTTAGGCTACTCACACTTTGTACAATTCATATACTCAACTTTGGCAAGGCTGCTGATGTCACTCACCTAGAAATACACCTCTGGGAAGATTATAGCCCAGTAATCTCCATAGCGCATCCTGTAACTGTATATTGCTATAGTTTGATAAAATAATTAGGAAGGTGTTCTAACCACAGACATGGAAACTGTATCGGTGTGTGTGTCTGACTGAGTCGGGAGCAATGCTTTTTAGGCTACTCACACTCCGTACAATTCATATACTCAACTTTGGCAAGGCTGCTGATGTCACCCACCTAGACATACACCTCTGGGAAGGATATAGCCCAGTCATCACCATAGCATGTCCTGTAACTGTGCACTGCTATAGTGTGATAATGTAGTTAGGTAGATGTTCCAACCCCAGACTAGCAAGTGTGTGTGTGAATCTGTGTGGCTCTTACTGAGTATAGAACAATGCTTTTTAGGGTACTCACACTCCTTAGAATTCATATACTCAACTTTGATGAGGCTGCTGATGTCACCCACCTAGAAATACACCTCTGGGAAGGTTGTAACTCAGTAATCTCTGTAGTGTGTCCTGTAACTGAGTATTGCTGTAGTGTGATTTAGAACTGTGGTAGGGTTCCATGGCAGTTCTGGATGTTTTGTGTGTGTTTCAACATCTGTGTATGGAACAATGCATTATAGGCTACTCACTTGCAATACATTTCAAATGCCCTACTTTGGCAATCCTGCTGATGTTATTCATTGTGAAATACAACTTTGGGGAAAGCGTTCATTAGTAATCCCTGAGGTGCAACCTATAACTGCTCCATGCTGTAGTGTGATATAGGCCTTGGTCAGGGATTCTATACCCACACATGTTGGTTGTGGATGTTTTGTGTGTGTCTCACTGTCTGTGTAGGGAGCAATGCATTTTAGGCTAGTCACTCACAGTACAGTTGAAATGCCCTATGTTGGTAATCCTGCTGATGTAATTCATTGTGAAATACACCTTTGGGGAAAGACTTTTCTAGTAATCCCTGTGCTGCATCCTATAACAGCGCAAGCTGTAGTGTGATATAGACCTCACTCAGGGGTTCTATACCCACACATGTCAGTGGTGGATGTTTTGTGTGTGTCTCACTGTCTGTGTAGGGAGCACTGTATTTTAGGCTAGTCACTCGCAGTACAGTTGAAATGCCTTAGTTTGGTAATCCTGCTGATGTCATTCATTGTAAAATACACCTTTGGGGAAAGATGCACTCTAGTAATGTCCATGGCATGTGCTATAACTGCATAGTGCTGTAATGTAATAAACTAGTTAGATAGGGTTTCTACTCCCATACATGACAGGTGTGTGTTTGTAACTTGTATCCTGTGTAGAAGTGTGTGGGCAATGTGGAGGGGATTTTGCTTGTTTCTTTTATGTTGGCCCTACTATATATCACAATGTCAACCATGCAGGGATAACAGATGTAAATCAGCTGAGAGGCTGGGGTGCAAAGCCATACCCATACATGTGACATCAAGGCCAGCTAATCACAGTTAGCAACCCCGCTATTACCCAGAGCACACACTCAACCCATGTGTCATATGCACACACATGCCTAGGCAACAGCCAATATGTGGGTAGTACATTGCATATTGGCCACTGATTGTAACTATTCAGTGATAGCAGTGGGCTACAGAGGGCATATCACCCTGCCTATCTGTCCAATATGCACATACATGCAGACACTGTGCCTCCACCATGTTCCCCAATGGACACCTGCACCACCTGTGGTGCCTTCACATGTGACTCGTGATGGACGTACCATGCCTGACAACATGCCCTGTATGGACAGATGACACTGACATCAGGGAATGCTGTTAGCATGCTATCAATGTAGGTGCAGGGTAAACCTGCTGCACATTACCAGTTCCTGCACAGGTGGGCAAGACTGGCACATCTGATGATAATCTGTGTTCACAACATGGGCCAGACATCCTATGTACAGTTCCACATGTCACTGTACATGCCTGTGGGAGATGTGCACATCCCAGACACCATCCATGTCATGGACTAAGGAACACATACATGGCAAGTGATGCACAGCATTGGCCACACACAATAGTCACCCATGTGACTGGATGGGGGATGCAATACCCACCTGTGTGGGCAAATGCAGAAACTACAGGCCTGAGCCACAATGCAGACCATTGTCATGTGGCCTGATGCCAAGATATACCCATCGCCTACCCTTTTACAGCCTGCTGGCACAGTTGACCACCACACACCTGTGCAGACATGCACCCATGCATGCCAGAACTGGCACCCTGTGTGTTTGTGTGTGTGTTGTATGGTGCATATGTCCACATCCACACTCACTACAACCCCCCCAGGGCATACTGAAGCATGCTGTCTGATGTCTGACACCTCCTCATACTCTTTGCCCATACAACCTCCATATGACCTGTGTGGTGCATGTGATACCTGCACATTGATGTGTTGTGTCAGTCCCACTAGTGATGAGTTGCAGTCATGACCATACCAAGTGTGTCAATGTGTGTGCGTCCCTGTGGGTGTGCCAGTGTTGATGCTGGCACCTGTTCATGCAGACAGGCATGTGTACATCACCTACCGTATATCTACCGTATCCCTGTTGCAGATGTCACTCACCATCACATATATGTTCTGAGTGCTCCACAGCCAGTAACCCATGTGGCACATCCAATAATTGCATTGAAGTATGATAGCACTACATAGTTGTCAGTGGTATGATACCCTGTGCTGGTAGGTGTGTGACACAAACATGCTTCAGTTTTACTCTCCCACCCTTCCCTGACATGTATTTGCCTCTGTCTGCCTCCCCCACTCCCTCTCTGGTAGATGTGGAGACCCACACCTGCTTTACTTAGGCAGCAACATGTGCATTTTAAGTGATGCTCATGATCAGCTGATGGCCTCTGCACAAATTGCAGCCCTCCCCTTGCCGATTGCATGTGGAACAGCTGGGGTAACATTCCCATAGCCAATTGCATGGAAACACACTCCAATACCTAGGAACATCATGGTGGTGTAGGCCCTTTTCAGTCACTGTGAGCAGGAACTAGATCTGTTGTTTGGCAAACAGCATCTCAGATGGATTGAAGATTTACCTCTAACAACATACATTGTGGAAAGAGGGCAACAAACAGGAGGGGGTGTGCCTGACCTGACTACAGACTGTAAGTGCTGCTATACTGCATTTGGAGTAATGTTGGTTTAACAGTGTTTGTCTGTATATGCCTGTCGTACATGTCACGATACCTGCCATGTCGGTTCCATGTATATGAGGAATCCCCATCTGCAGGGTCATCTGCAGACTGGGCAGTGTTGTGCCTTTGGTTTCATATGTTAGCCATGGTGCAACTATCTGTGGAATGCAGAAGGTAGTGTGAGGATTGCAGTCTGTAGATGGTGAAGGCCATGACAGTTACTGACGTCATATCCCTCATAGGACATATGCTGCAACAAACCCCGTTACAATGGTAAATTTAAGAGGTTATCACAGCAACATGTCTATACTGGCCCTGTCTATGTGCTGTCAGACACACCTCTTTCAACCTTTGTACATATGTCATGCATGAAGTGGTGCATATGTGCTGTACACCATAAATAGTGTCATCATATCTGATAGCAAGCCAGTGATATATCAGATTGCTACACGTCATCTACAGTAGGGGTTATATTTCATGACATAACTGGACATTCTGTGGATGTTTGTACAGTACTGAGGTCTGTGTAGTGATGGTGAATGCCAGCAGTGTGTGTATTGTTAATATGTACCTTAGCCTGTGTACAGACTGTGGTAGATGCCATTGTTCTAGCCCACCTTCTTTGTGATGTAACATGCTGCCCCACTGCATGGTACTATTTTTCCAAACATGTTTGTAGGGCCAGACGCACACATGTCCCATACCACAGACAGCCATCAGACCAAATTGTGTAGCAGCCCAGTATATGTAGGGTCATTCTATGAGTGGCACATATGAGGATGGTATAGAACCGATAGTCCATATACTGTAATATTATGCTAGCTTACCTTATGTAGCTGTGGTTGTGCTCACATTGGTTGTGGTTATACACTTTCACACAGGTGTATCTTACCCTGTGCTGTGACATGGCTGTTGAGCCTGATATTTATGCAGGTACATGTGCATTCCCCCATACGAGATGTAGGCCAGTGTTGTGCCAATCTGCCTGTAGCCTGCACAGTGCATTGTTGCATGGCTAGCAGCTTAGTGTACTTACCCAGTGAGATGCCATGTGCAGATACTTGCCAGATGTGCTGCTGCCGGGCCTCCCTTGAAAGTCATGTATGTCAGACAGAGCAGTGGGATGCTGTACAGATATATGTCAATATCTAGTGGGTATTATGTGTCCATGGCACCCGTATACCAGCAGTCATTATGTGTCAGGCCAGACAGGAGTGTGTGAATCCAACACCTATGGTGGCAATAGTATACCAGTCATTATGTGTTATACCCATCCACATGGCTGTCTACATCCATATTGTCAGGCCTGGTACACATGTGCACCAAGGGATTATGTGTATACCTCTGGACTGTACAGGGTGTGTCACAAGTTCCACATATATTGGCCATTATCTCTGCTGCACTCCACAGGGGCATTACATGCTAGCGGTGGTACTTTACAATGATTTCCTTAGGATGTCTGTCAGTAGCCAATGGCACACATGTTATAAGCAAATGTCACCTTCCACACACACCATGTCTGTAAAGACAATCCCAATGACAGTAGCAATTGTCTAGTAATATACCTGCTATATACACCTGACATCCCCTTGCACTATGTGTTTGGGACTATAGGGGCTGGGGTAGAGCTACACTCCATGTCCGGGACATATGGTGGAAATATATGTACATATACTTATCAAGATAGCCATATATATATAACTACACATGTTCATAGGTTCATAGGTTCATACTAGGCTATCTGCCCTAGGGCATTTATAAGCCTAGCCAGAGTGTGTTTGGCTTTCGCCACCCATTTTAAATTAATTTTGCTATGCCCTTTTTCGAGGTTAGTATACTGTGCCTCTGTCTAACAGTGACACAGAAGTGATACCCAGGGTAAACCTACGATCTCCCATCCACTCATCAAGATTCCTCTTGAAGAGAGGCAATGAAGGACTCTGCCTAACCTGGACTGGGATTTTATTCCAGAGTGAAGGGAGCCTCTGGGTTATGAATCTGTCCCTCCAGCATGTCCTATTTATTTCAGTGCTGAGGTTCAAGTCTCTTGAGCATGTAGCTCGATGGGATTTGGATTTTCTGAGGTGCAGCATGTCAGTATGTGTACTACTTCCAATTACTACTGTCATGGCAATCACCCACTATAAATCCCTACAGCATGTGGGCGTGGTTTCTTTACAGTTCCTGTGTGATGGACATCCTTCCTGTTTGTGGGCATCAGTGTTACAGACAGCAGGTAGCAATAACTCTTACAGGAGAACCTGCACACTCAGAGCGGCCACATATTTATAGGAGGATCAGGAACTACAGACAGACTGTGAGTAGAGTTGTGTTATGCTTTGTATAGTACTGGTGTTACAGAGTGTGTGTGTGCATACTAGTCTACCTTGGAATGCAGTCTGTCTGCATAGCTCACTACTGTGGGCCTATCCTCTTGCTGGACAGAGGTATGCCTATCATGTGTTGTCCATCCACCACACAGGTCCTGTGTCTGATATTACACTGGCAGTGTGTGTGTGTTCCGTGCTATCAGTATATGGCTACATCCATTTCTGTTTCTAACCTCAATTCCCTGACTAAGGGTATGTTGCAGACTATCCTGTAACACCAGCACCTTGCTTAGTGTATGGCAACACTGTTCCACATATGTGCCTGTGTGCCAGCCTCTGTCCTCCATCTACATACCAAGCTTTGCACATATGTCATGCTGTTGGGTGTTGTCCTGTAGTGGGCTGTGAGTATATCACACTGACATTGCTGCCATTAGTCCACTGCTGTTGTATCCCTCGCCCATACAGTGGGGCTGGGGCTATATATGTGTGGGCTTTGCCTACACAATACATGTGTGCCATTATGCACTCCAGAGGCCAGTGTATGTAACATTGGTATATGGGCCTGTATTTATGAGTCTAGGTGGGGAGCACCATAAATGACCTAGGCTGTTACAAAATGTGGGGGTATCAGGGGTGAGCTGCCACAAGGTATCTGGATGTACAGTACTGTATACTTCACCTATATTGACATTATTTACATGAATTTGGGTACTGCAAGCCTGCTGCCTTACAGACTGTTCTGTTTGTCGGTGTGCTCATGATGGTGTCAGTTATGCCTTGTTATGTACCAGTTACAACACATTTGTTCACAAAACATCTTTCCCTCCTACTGAGTTTGTACAGAATGTAGATAGAGCTGCTGAACTACACACCTGCAGTACATACTGTTGATTGGTATCCTGTGACCCAGTCCGTCTTCACTATTGTACAGTTTGAAGGGCTTGGCCTGGACAGCAACAGTTGTGAACCTTTCCAGACTACTGTATTAGTGTAACTGTTTCACAGTTGCAGTACTCTATTTATATGGTTGTCAGTATCTGAACAGCTATATGACATGGCATATAGAACTGTTATAGTACACAATTAAAGGATTCCCATTTCTGCAAACCTGTGTCTGGTGTCTTTCCTATCACCTTTCTATGGCTATATGTTGCAGGCAACGATCAACATTTGTATGGGTGGCCCATTCAGTGTCCAGTTGTTCAGGTGTTAACTGTAGGCATAGTGGCTGTTCATATTGTGTGCACCGTCTACATATGTATTTTACTGTACATATATCTGCGTGTATATGTGTAGTCGCATTTATATATATATATATATATATATATATATATATATATATATATATATATATATATATATATATATATATATATATATATATATATATATATATATATATATATGTATATCTGTATCTGTGTATCTGTATCCTTGGGATGTTGATGACTTCCACATTGTACATGTCCTATGGGAGGCAGACTATACTTGGCAGTGTGTTGCAGGGTGCATGTGTTTGGCTGTGGGGGGGGATATGCCTATTCGTACAAGTCGTATAGTGTGTGGGGCCTCTCAACCCCATTAATGGTGCATGTGGACATATGTGTATTTGTTAATCTGCCATTGCTATCTACATATGTATGGCCATATATACCTATATAGATATATATATCTGCTAACATATATATATATATATATATATATATATATATATAAAACTATGTCCGTATATACCTACATAAATATATATCTGCGGACACATATGTAACGTGCTGTGTATATGTAGACATATAGGTGTAGACACATGTATGTGTCAATTTAGGCATATGCATGTATATATGTGCATATATAGTGATATATATGTATACAGAGTTAGAAAAACAAAAATATATGTTGTATCTGTTTAGATTTTAATATAGTTAGATACACAGACATGTAAGTGTTGGTATACATTTTCTGTACTGTTGCATGACAGGACTGGATGATATGTTTCTAAAAACATTGAATTTCTGTGTATCTTTTATGGGTTAGTGGTACATCCCTTTGTCTAGGGTGTGCAGGGTGCTTGGTTTGAGCCTTGCAAGAACTGTTTGTTTTGTTGCTGGGCAGAACATGGTCCATTGGATGCAAAGTGATTAAGGCACTTTAAAGCAGTTGTAAGCAGGTTTGCATGGAGCTGAGCATTGCCTACATAGGTTAAGCAATTTAGAAGCTAACTGAGTGTATGAAAACATAAGTGGAGATTAGGTGTGCTTACCATCGTGTAAACCCATGTAAACCTGTGCAAACTCACTTACAACTGCTTTAAAGTGCCTTAATCACTCTCTATCCAATGGGCCATGTTCTGCCCAGCAACAAAATAAGCAGTTCCTGCAAGGCTCGAACCCAGGATCCTGCATACCATACACAAAGTTATTTACCACGAAGCCATGGCAGATATGCATAATCTTGATGTTTTCACATACATATCATCCAGCCCAGGTATTCAACACTACAGGGAATGTATTCCACCATGTAGATGTATATGTGTGTGTGTGTGTGTGTGTGTGTGTGTGTGTGTGGGTGTGTGTGTGTATTCATATTTAAATGGATATAACATATCTACATATGTATTTATATACATATATATATATATATATATATATATATATATATATATATATATATATATATATATATATATATATATATATATATATATATATATATATCTCTATATATATATATATATATATATATATGCCAATATATACATATATACATAGATATGCATACATCTATAGATATATACGTATACATCCATATCCACATTTATGCAGCACTAAAAATACATATATGTAAGTATATATATGGTTCACCTTTCAAAGGGAGAAAATAATGTCTCCAAAAGCTGGAAGGCTCAAAGTATGTTTTCAACATTGCACAATCTTGTAACAAATGCATCAAATGTGCAATGAGTGAATGTCTCTATGCATTTGCTCATTGCAGATTCGGCAATTTAGGTGCGGATGGCACTATAGTGGGGATGGGGAAAATTTGCCTTTCCCCACTGCATGTGCGAACATGGAGCTAGTATATCACAGTAGGGGGTTGTGGGTGGCCCATCCCCCCAGATGGGGGGGTGCAGGGGGGGCTTGCCCCCCTGCATTACAATATGTATTACAACTTGTAGTTCAAGAATCAATGAAGCTGCTTTTAGATTTGTTGAGTTTTGAACTGTGGTGCAATTAGAAATGATGGATTGGTCCTTTCGGTTTGCAGAAAGGGCCGTTTGAAGAAATAACTTTCTCCATTTCAAAGGTAAACACATTTATATCTATATAGATATATATGGGCATTCATCTGTAGATGAAATTGGGAACATAACCACAACATATATGTCCACATGCACTATTGATGGGTTTGAGAGACCCAAACAGCATACATCTGGCACTGATACGTATACCCCCCCCACAGGCAAACACGTCTGGCCTGCAATACACTACCAACCTTAGCAGATCCCATAACCAGAACCCTACACGACAAGGGCAGTATATGTTAACAGTACTCCATCCCACCTGTAGGATGTCAGGCTGGCATTACTAACATATCATGCAGTACAGTCAAGTGAAGTGTGATGCTTGGTGGAACCCCCTTGGTAGGCGCAGTAAGTATCTGGGATCCCTCATACGATCCAACAGGCCTACACCTGACAATGGATTCACCAATGTTGGTAAAGACGACCACAAATCCACCATGTCAGCTGGGAACTACCACCCAGTAGCCTGATGACCCTGGACTGCAGGGACATGGAACATAACAATGAACCCATGGCCAATGTCACTGATAATCTTAACACACGGGACCCAGCCAATGCTGGACTTGTCAAAGGCAGACAATATAACCTGAACCTGGTATACCTCCTTGACGCAATCATGACAGGTGTAGATGAAGGTTAGGAGGTGCACAATGCCTATGTAGATCATAGCAGGCTTTTGTACACCATCCCACATATAGGAATGTGCGTAGATGTTACGGGATCTATCTCCATTCACAGAATATGTTTCCACCAGGACTGCTTGGCAAATGCCAACATTGCACAGGTGCCACCCCATGGACATACAGTCATTCACAGGTTATAGATGTGTTAGTGCTTTCCTCCACACTGTAGAGGTGTGCAGCACTACTGGGGTTGCTATAACTCAGTGGGTGTGGCTGTTGTGGACACATCTGCCATCATTGCAGCTACTGTTGCGTCTATCCCAACACATAGCTGTTTGTAATACTGTACAGTGTATGTTATCAGGTTGTTAGTTGTTGTTTACGTCATTCACAGTAGCTGAGCACCTCAAACCCTCCTAAGGGTAGGGCTATGCCACTGGCATTAGCACACTCATGTTACTTGAGGTGAGGATCGCAGTACAGTGGGGAAATGTACATACACCCTGCTGTTAGCATGTTCAATGTCATTCACATTGCAGACTGCATATATAGCAATGTGTGGTTGTTGCCTACCCTGTCTTGGTGGAATTACATGGGCAACAGATGTGTTACCTGCACGGGGACATACCTCCATGTGTACAGTCTTGTATCTGTACTGCATCCAAACCAAAGGCTCTGTGTGTTGTACCCAGCCATGTCATGTGTACCACCCACTACTCTTACTGGTGTCCACTGTAGAAGGCCTGCTGGCACCACTACACCCATCAGCCATGTGGCACATGGACAAACACAACACAATCAGAATAGATAATGGTGAAAACAATACAACATTGTTAATTACAGCTATAATGCATCATGACTGCACAGCTACACCTTCCAAGATATTAGCATTTCACTTTACTTCTGACAACATGCTACACAGCATTCCATTGCTACACTGTTGTACAGTCACCCTGTGCATCAGCACCATGTTAGCCTGTCCCTGCATCGATGTTACGGATGGCAGGATGTGGCACAGGTATCATCATTTGCACAGGGTGTGTTGTTGGTTTGCCAGAGGCCTAGGCTGAGCCATACAATTGACAACATGTGTGTGTGTGTGTGTGTGTGTGTGTGTGTGTGTGTGTGTGTGTGTGTGTGTGTGTGTGTGTGTTTGTGTGTGTGAGGGGGCTGAGTACTGTTATGGGCCAATGGTGATGTCGTGTGTGCAAGTTTGTGGTTGCCCTAGGTTTGGTGTTTATGTGTGTGTCTGCATGCACACAGTTCCACCATGTGGCTGCCTTATACAGGGATTTGTGAGACAGCTGCAGACTGTACCTGGCAGGGTTTGCAGTTCACCGTCTCCGGCCATGGACACAGGACCTGTGCCTGGCAGGGGTGCTATAGGCAGTATTAGGTACAAAGTCAGATTGGGTACTGTCCCCCGAGGTTGACAGACATCCACTGGATCCAAGTTCTTCCTGGGACTGGCCAGGGCCATGTGCACGTGGTTTGCTATGACGGTCTGTGGACAGCACCTCCCCACAGTGCAGGGGCTGGTACTGCCACTACATGAGCGGCTGTGACTGGTGGGATGTCCACGGTGACCTCCAGCTTCTGGTGTTGCTGGCATACATCCACATGGCTGTCGCAACCGTCCCACCCTGTCCTGATGCATGGACATGACATTGTTGATGAGATCCAATGTCTCACCCCACCATCTATCCATGACCTCGGTGTAATTACAAATGGCACCTGCTAGGTCATGGATGCTGTCAGTTACAGAGGTGTGATTAGCTCTCTGAAACCTTATACCCTGTCTAGTGTACCGTTCCATTCATGCATGACAGCCTGGAACATGCATGTGGTTGATATAGCTGTGGCATGTCTGCCAGGGGCATGATGACCAGCAGTGCTCCCACGAGCACCCCTGAACATCTGCCTATGTGGTACCCTGCCGTACATCTGGCTATGGCTGCTGTGTCCTGACATACATGCCATAGATACCACACTGTCCTGGCCAATGCCAACCATAGACTGTCCCTCAGCTAAGGCCAACGGTGATGAGGTATGTAGAGGCAGTGTGATTGTGTGCATGGATGGGGTGAATACTTGCCTCAACACACCTATCCTCATGGTCACTGTCTGTATCAGTGACATCAGATTCCCTACGGGAGGGTCCAAGCCCCACCTTGCCACCTGTGAGGGGAAAACAGGGAACAGACTGTAAGACCTGTACATCACTGCTAAACAGTACATACACACACACACACACACACACACACACACACACACACACGTGTGCGTGCAGACATGGCCACAGACACAGACATACACACATGCAGTCGACATACATGACAACCCATACACTCCACCAGACAGCACCTACAGACAGCTTCAGCACCCCCATAACACACACACTAGCAGGTGATGGTGCAGTACAGTATCACACACAAACCTGTAATTACACACGTCAGCATGCAGGACATGTGGTGCTCAACAGCATGCAGTGCAACTGTAGTCAATCCCCATTACCAACATTATACATGGCTGTGATGCATGGCTTCTGTTAGTAGGTGATGGCCCTCCCCCTGGAACACACTGCACCCATGTCCACAGCTTTGCTGTGCATCTGTTCAGCACCCTGGCATGTACTGTGCACCATACCTCACAGGTGTACACACCATTGCAGGATGTGCATCTGTGTGTCAGTTATGTTTCCTCTACTGCTCACAGCCTCTGTGTGTTTCTGGATTATATGTGGACACATGTTTAGTGAATGCCTGATGTGTATTCACAGATGTTATCATCAGTGGTGCATGTATGAGTGATACAATACAATTAGACCGACCACAGACAAATTGTACTGTACCTATGGTGAGTGTAGAGACCATTATTGACATGGCACTTTCTTCCATGACATGCCATGGCGCAACACTACTGCATATGGCAACACTACACATACCTGATGTGTGACATATGACTTAGGCAGTCAACTGCATTACAAGACATATGTGTCAGATGTACAGATGCTGGTTGGGATGCATACCATTTGTGGGTGCATATGTGTGCACACACATATCATGATGGTGTGTAGCAATAACTGCTATGTTTCCTACTGCGGTTACTATACCTGGCAGGGGTATAGTAGCATGGGCCATCATCATGAGCCAGTAGTTGGTCAGTCAGATCTACAAATGTTCCCCAAACCTGCATGTTTGTATGCTAAACACATGCACAGCCCTTGGAGGTCATACAGTACCATCACTAGTGCTGTGGAGTCAGGGTTATGTCTACCACAGTTCCTGCTTTTGACTGTGCACAGATAGAGCCATTCTCACTGGGTTTGTCTCTCCCCTCCAGTGCACTGTTGTGTTTCAGGATGACACACCCTCAACATCTCCTGCTACATAGCAAATGCTCGACATCTGTGGCCTACACATGTGTGTCATATTGCAGTATCCCAAACTAGGAACACCATGTGTACTGGCATATTCCCTGCCAATGCAGGGCAAACATGCAGGTGTACAGTGGCACCAGCATTGTACAGATAGGGATGTCATCCCTGGGTTGGGGTGAGGTGTGGATTGTGTAGCACATGCATCATAACTGCAACTTCCTGGACTTCCCCAACATGGTTCTGGTACATCAAATCACATTGCAACACATGGCTTTGGCAATGTCCCACCATTATACAGGTCATATCTGTATTGAGCCATGGCTGATGTTGCCTGTGGTACACATAGCTTCATAGATAAGTACTGGTCTATTGGTCCTGGGGCCTCCATAAGTCTAGCCACAGTGGTTCCCAGCCAGGCACCCCCAATAATCTTATTCCCCTGTGCCCGTCAGACTGTGGCACAGACGTACTACCCAGGGTGAATTCCCTATTTTCCATCCAGTTGTCAAGTGTTTTTGTAATGAGGGCCAATGAGTAGCATTGCCTGACATGAATGGATAGTCTATTCCAGAGTGTGGGAATTCCCCAGGACAGGGCCCTATCCCTCTAGTATATTCTGTGTAATGTGTTGAGGAGGTTTAGGACCCTGGAGCATGTGTTTGCAGAGGAAGTGGGATTTCTTTATGTGTAGCATGTTCAACTGCTCTGTGTATGACATAGCTGTGTATGTTAGGCAGATGTCAGCAGTGCCTGGGCAATGTACACTGGAGTGTAGCCACAGTTTTCTGAGATGGTCTGTGTATTGCATGTGTTTGAGGCTGGTAATCCCATTAGTGAGGTGTGTGCTCTGTCAGTCAACATGTACAGCATGCATTAAGGGTAGGTGGGTCAGATGTATACATGGCCTACACCTCAGCTATGACATACACAGTGAATTGCCAAGCATAACCTTAAACCATACTCACTGGCATCCAGGTGCTACATTGCTGGTATCCCAGAGGTACCTAAATTGAGATGAGATAGAGTTGATGTCAGTGGCAACAGCTGTGGCATTGCTATAGGGTGGGTGCAACATTACAGTAAAACAACAGCTGAAGTCCACAATACTACATATTATGCATAACTACTTATCAGTACTACACAGCAATAGACTCCACATCTCACATATGCATGATCTACCTATACATATGCATACACAACAGTGGTCTACTGATATGCCCTGGAACCTTACCTGCATGCTCCATGTCTGGTGTGTGGGTAGCAGCCACCTCCATGACTGTATATGTCTGTAGCTCTTGTGGGCAGGCAGGTTCCACCAGGCTCATGAGCAACTCCTCCACTCTAGTGAAAGGGAGATGGATGTTATGGTCCCCATTGCAAGGTGGTCACCTCGCATGGCAGTGGCATAGCGACGTACATGGCGGAGCAGGTCGCTACAATGATGGCAGACCTGCTCATATGTACGGCTATGCATCCCCACCTTATTCACCCTGCGGACTACATCATTCCACATGGTGGTCTGCTCATGCTGGTCCTGGCTTGTCCTTGAGAATAGCAGCTGGTAATGCTGGATGATGCTGGTGAGTATTATGTCATACTCAGCGGCACTGTAAGCAGGATTTCTTGTAAGCGCCATACTCCCTGAAAGACATAAAGATGGAAATATGTCTGAGCAACTCATATGGCATGTTTACCATAATACAATACACATATCAGTCTACCGCCACCATATCAGCTCCAACTTAATGTTCACGCAATGCAAGTGGTATGTCTCTGGTTTATCTACCATTGGGACATATATTGTATTGTACAACACTTTCTGCTATGTGTTTATAGACATGCTCCCTGTAGGGACACTAGAGTTGCTGGGCTGTTACAGAGTATTTCACCTGCATGCCATTGTCACTGTCACTATGTTTCCACATATGCATGTGGTATGCTTGCTATGTGATTGCTAAACATCTGCTATTCTGTGTTATTGGGGATATCTATGCATGCTGTTAGACATGTTCTGGGATTGTGTGGACTATTACAACCCACATATGTTCCATGACAGTTACACAACAGTATGTGTAGGGGTTATTTGCCAGCAGGAACACCACTCCCACCTAATGTGCACATGTTACCAGTCCAGATCACATCCGTTACCCACCATGGAACCTCATTATCTACTGTTCTGGCACTACCTTAATGTGGAACCACCTCAGGGAGATGGTGTCCCCCCCATGGAGCACACGCAGACATATGTCTGTCACCCAGTTAGGTCCAGCGTCTTGTGCACAGGGAGCTCCACAGAGACATGGAGTATGTGCTACATTACCTGGAGGCATGCAGTACACGTACACAAGGTTAGACATGCATGTTCCTCCTGCTCAGCCCACAGCCCAGGCACCTTTATGACCATGTAGATGCTGTTGTGACTGTCCATGGGTGGGCACCATGTTCCCTTTGTTCCCATATGGGGGCTCAATGGCCTCTACATTCCAAATGGAACTACCCATCCACAGTGTTTAACCACCATGTGTTATATACGAGTCCTGTATGCTGTCTTGTTTGTCACCAAACCTACATTCCAATATGTACCTAATACCCTTCACCAACATATATATTCCACCTTCTCAAACAATTGTGATGTGTTCCCAACATGGGTTACACACCACATTACACACTCCATTTTGCAGCCATGTACTGGTGTGTAGATATGTTGTGTATTGATGTGTTATGTTCTATCGCACACGTCATGGCAGGGGACATGTATTGACATATATATATCTATATATATATATATACACATATATATATATATACACACACACACACACACACGTATATATATATATATATATATATATATATATATATATACATATATATATATATATATATATATATATATATATATATATATATATATATATATATATATATATATATATATATATATATATATATATATATATATATATATATATATATATATATATATCTATATCTATCTAAATATATATACATATATATATATAATGTATATATATATATATATATATATATATATATATATATATATATATATATATATATATATATATATATATATATATATATATATATATATATATATATATTTATAGCTGTATAACTGAGTGAGGTTTTGTAGACATACACAGCTGTATATATCACACATGGATTCCTATTACAAGAACAAAAGTTCACTACTTCGAACTTGTAATAGGAAGCCTCACTGCTGTGAAAGTTCACTTTAACGAAAGTGAACTTTTGCGTAAGTGCACTTCACCGAAAACACCGCATCACAGTGGAGGACATAAAAAACAAGCTATGTCCTCTACTATGATGTGATAGTCATGGACCTTAGGGTTAGGGCACGGGTTAGGGTAAGGGGATAGTTAGTAAAGCTATGCTCTAACCCTAAGGTTTGTGACTAACCCACCATAGTGGAGGACATTGTTATGTCCTTCACTGCGCTGCAGTCATCACGGACCTTAGGGTTAGGGCAGGGGTCATTACTATGACCCGTGCCCTAACCCTAAGGTCCATGAGTACTGCACGGAAGTTCAGTACAACACCCGTTCATTATACTGAACTTCGCGTAAGTGCACTTTTGATTAAGTGCACTTTCGCTGCAGTGAGCATTCCATGCACTGTTTCGAATTAGTGAAAATTCGATCTAGTGTATGGAACCCATCAGACATATATGTATCTGTATGTGGGGTGCATACAAACATCTGGTCCACACTCTTGTAACTATCTTTATTTCACAGCTGAACTGTTCTGCCTTGCTGCAACACAGACAGTTGTCACATGTGAACACAGACTAACATTAGGGAGGTATATATGGTGACAGATTTTAGATAAGTATATTATACTGCTATGGTGGTTGGGCATGCTATGCTATACTTTAACATGGCTGTCCTGCAGGTGGTGTGGTCTCACACCCATGTGTCCATCATGGCAGTATTAACACCACCACCAGCTGTTGGCCACAGTAATGTACAGAACACAGATATCATGGGTCACATCTTTGCCATTCACTGCTGATCTGCACAGCTGACAGGTATGTCCCATTGCCCACAGGGACTGACACTATTGTCCAGAGCAGTTGTTGATCAGAACATAATTACAGGAACAAGTACTGATGGCACATATAAATAATTTCACATTATACATCTTGTTATTCTATGCCATATACTACATGCAAGTAAATACATATCTGTTTCACATACCTTTTATGTTTTTTCCACTGTAACAAATCCCTGAACTTTGTTACTTTTATTAAAGTTGTTTTTTTTTTTTCCTTTCTCTCTCTCTCTCTCTCAGTCACTCCAGTTGAGTGATTGAGCTGGTTTGAATAGATTGTAGCATGCGTTTGTAGGTATTGCACATGATCAGGTGATGGCCTCTGCACCAGTCAGTGTCCACCAGTTGCTAATTGCATGCAGCCTGCAGTGTAGTACTTCAGATAACTACTGTCATGGCAACCCTGTACTATATATTGCTGACTTCTGTGGGTGTTGTTCTTTCACCTTTCCAGTATGGATAACATCCTTCCTGTGTGTGGACATCAGTGTTACAGACAGCAGGTAGCAATACCTCTTACAGCAGAACCTGCAGACACAGGGCAAATACACATTTGAGTAAGGTTCCAGACCTACAGACAGCGTGAGTAGTGTTGTTGTGTGCATTGTATATTGCTGGTCTTACAGGGTTTCTGTGTACATGGTACATTTGCATAAAATGTTGTCTGTCTGCATAGCTCTCAACTGTGGGCCTATCCATATGAAACCAGAAGGATTGGCTGTTAGGTTTTGTCTGTGCACCACACAGGTATTGTCCCAAATATATCAGTGACATTTTGTCTATTGAGTGCTATCAGTACATGGCTACATCCATTTGTATTTCAATGTCATATTCCTGCATAAGGGTATGCTGCAACAAATCCTGTAACACCAGCAATTTCCAGGGTGTGTAACAGCAATAATACAAATATGGCCTTATGTTCCTGCCTCTGTCCTCCGCATATATGCCAGTCTTTGTCCTGTTGTGATACAGAAAGGGGTTGTTAGGTAATGGCCTATCATTATTTACTGCTATCAATACTGCTATCATCCCAGTTCTGTCATGGACTCCCACACCAACTGTTGGGCCAAGTCCATATATATGGGGGCAACAGCTGTAGAACACATATGTGCCCTTGTACATTCCAGAGGTAAGTGTGTGTTACACAGTGTTCCTTGCCCTTGTACAGCCGTTTACGGGGGAGGGGGTCAATGCCATTAACCTAGGCTGTGACACCTTTTCAGGGACATAACTGTTAAGACAAGGGTCATTCAGTGTGATAGTGAGATGTTAGGTTAAGCAATATTATGTACAAGATACTGTGACATTAACACAAGTGCCACTTTTTCCCGTAGGGCTTGACTACAGGGTGTAATTGGAGGCTGCTGAACTACATCTGTAATTGCTGATTGTTACGTATCTTGAAGGCAAATCCTGTGTCTACTGTTGTACTAATTGAAGACCTTGGCCTGGACAGCATGGTATGGTATATATACACATTGCTTGCATCTACTGTTTTGTGTGGGCCTTGCATTCATCACTGATTACATATTTCAAACTTTATGTGGTGTAAGTACTGACATACATTATTATATAGTACACAAATAAAGGTTATCTGTGTATGCATACCTGTGTGTCGTGTCATGTCCTTTGAAGTGTGGGTGGGTATACGTTTAATGTCATTATTCTCATTTGTGGGAATGGTTGCCAAACTACACATTTCACAGGTGGCAGTTAAAGGGCTTGTGGCTGAGGAATATACTTTGCACCCGGTACTTCCACACTACTTCTACATATGTATGGCTACTAATACTTTTTGTCTGTGTATATGTGTATGTACCTATATATATATATATATATATATATATATATATATATATATATATATATCCTATAGCTATATCTATATATATGTGTATATATATATATATATATATATATATATATATATATATATATATATATATATATATATATATATATATATATATGGGTCTACCTGACATGGTCGACAGTTCATATGGTCAACCGTTTATTTAGTCGACAGTTCATTTCATCGACACCCACACCCCCCCTAACTATATATATCAGCTTCAGGGTTGCACAACACTGGGGAAGGGGGCAAATCTGCTTGTCAACCAAATGAACTGTCAACCAAATGAGTGTCGATTATATGAACTGTCGACCATGTGAAGGGGACCCATATATATATATATATATATATATATATATATATATATATATATATATATACATACACACACATATTTATGTATCTATATACAGTTGATGTTATATGATTATTTGTCAGTTTTATATACATATATATATATATATATATATATATATATATATATATATATATATAATATAGCTGTCTAGCTGTCTACATTTACAGATATATATCTGTCCATATGTCAATGCATGTTCGGCTCATATTTTGGCCTGTACCTCATTATCTTGGCAATTGACATGGATGATCGCAGCATTGAAGACAGTAACTAGTGCCGACACTTTTGTGTTTCAGACTTCATCTCCTTCTACATATGTGTTCTAATACATATAACTGTGTAACTAGCAACATTTAAGTGTATTAGAGAATTAGTTGACATATATCCCTATTTGTAGCCACATTGTGGCATTCTTTGTCCAGACTTCTTGCATTAACAGGTTGTGTGGTATGATATTAATACATTTCCTGTACTGTTGACTGATTGTGTTGGATGATATGTTTGTGAAAACATCACATTATGTATATCTGACATGGTTTAGTGGTCAATCACTTTGTGTATGGAGTGTAGGGTCCTGGGTTTGAACCTTGCAGAGGCAGTTTATTTTGTTGCTGGGCAGAACAAGGGCTGTTGGATATAGACTAATTAAGGCACTTTTAAGCAGTAGTAAGCGGGTTTGCATGGGTTTGTGCGACGGTAATCACTGCTAACATCCTCTTATGTTTCCTTACACTCAGCTTTGGAATTGTTCAGCCTGTGTAGGCATAGCTTACCCCCGTGAAAACCCACACAAACCCGCTTACTGCTGCTTAAAAGTGCTTACTGGCACTTACCCCTGCACTAATTTCTTTAAAAGAAAACAAAAAGGGGTTGATAGGAAAGTGCTGAAATAAGGGGCACAAAGAGGGAAAGACAGTAGGGAAAATAGCTAGGCATGTGCAGGAAGGGTATAGCAAAGGTCCATAGCTGCCCATTTCTTCTACAGCAACAGCTATGCATATACACTGAATTTGGAGGTACATTTGGACCCTCAAACCCCTGGGAGAGGGGTGAGGACAGCATAAATTTATTGTGATGCCAATTAGACCAGATTACAGTGTCCAGGGGACATGTGTGAAAAATGGACATCTATGTATGGGGCGAGATTTTTTTGTGGGAACCGATTGCCCTTTTTTTTCAGGTGAGAGTGGGATGTTGGGGAGGGGTAGTAGGTATATTTGGGGAGGTAGGTTGGGTAGGTTAACAGACAAGACAAGACAAACAAGATGCATACAGGGGTGGTATATGACACATGGGGGGTAAACACCTTGGTCAGGGAGGGGTGTTTGGAAGTCGCAAAGCCATGAGTCCCCAAATAGAAACAGTGAGACTGAGGTCCCCACCCATGGGCAGTGATTTTCATGGCCCCAAGGGTGGCTGTGCTGGGGGCTGTGTAGGAGGGGCAGGCTCACCCTCTAATTATGCCACTCAGACCTCAAGCTGGCGTAGCCAGTCTCTAAACTCCAGATCAAGCTCCCTACGCACCACGGCCCAGATATGTTGATGGGTGACAGGTTCTCCTCTGTGCTCGCTCTGAGGGGGGGGTGATCCACATCCCCTGCAGCAGTTCCACCTGAAGGTGGCACAGTGCCCACAGAGGAGGAAGTCCCAGGCTGTGCCCCAGATGTGCTGGTGCCCGGTGCCATGGCCAACTGAGGTGGGACAGGTGGGTCCGCTCGGACCGCCCTTCCCATATGAGCTATATTGTAGCAGGTTTATGACAGATATGGGTTAGTAACAGTCAACAGCATTCAGGATTAGTTATAACAGCATGCATAGGTATTCCCATTAACCCAAAACACCAGATTTAACACAGTTGCAGAGCAAGCAGAACACATGCATATATGAAACAACAGTGGCCATTACAAGAGCATGCAGGTTTCATTGATGGCAACAGGCCACCAATATGGGTGTATTTTAACACGGCACATGCATAGAAACAGATGTGAATATTTATAAACCATTAGGACATATGTCCCAACAAAAGTTTGGAGTGTACGCATATCAGTTGAGGAGTGTCATTGGGCTATTTTGCACATATGGTAGGGGTGAGAGAAAGAGAGAGAGTTCAATTAACAACTAATATATCCTTGTAGTTTTCACAACATTGTTAGTCACTGCAGGGATCTTTCCCTTACATGTATTATTACACTACCAAATGGCCTTATATTGTACACTGGCATGTTTATAGATTATTATATACATGACCTGTGTCGTACATACAGATGTGACAAGATGCAGGTGTTAATGCAACATATGTTGAGAATTGCTGTCATACACTTTGGGTGAGGTGCTAGAATGACAGGTTTGTTTTCATATACATTCTATGACTATGTACATGTTTGACTATCAGTTATATGTCATTAATGGCTGCCTACATTTCTTGGATCATCACATTGATTTTTCAGGGGAACAGGGTACCATGCTGGTGATATGGGCCATTTATGTGGACATGCTGGACAGATTGTAACAGTTGTGGGGTATGAATATGCATACAACTTTCAATATGAACATTCTAGAAAATTCTGTACAGTTGGTGGGTGTAATTATGCATACAGCTTTCTATCTGAACATTGTAACAAAATATGTACCATTGTGGGGTATGATTATGCATACAACTTAGTAGCACTCCCAGGATTCAAACCCCTGCTGTGTGTGACAAAACATTATAGCTAACATCACAGTACCCCGTGCTATCAGGGAACTGATGTAAAGCTTTCTACTGTTTTCTGTCTATGTCTCCCTCACTTGTACAGTATGAATGACCTCTTGGCACTTCCAACATTGTTATGCAGGACTTCATACACATTTTATCTGCATACCACAGTGTGGGTGACACTGCTTAAAATACATCAGTACTATTTATAGTATGCAACAGATTGCCAACATATGACAGAAGAGTAAACAGAAGCACTCCAGGGGTTATACCTTTATTCACAGACTATTACACATTTATTTCTACTGGTACAACACTTTCTAAGGCTCTTATATTTATTTATCATGACAGTACATGCAGACTAATTACTAACCTGCCTTGCGACACAGCCTTTGCAACCTAGCATCATGGGCTTTCTGGTTCATAGCCCACTAATCTGCAGCTGTTGGAGAAATGCAGTGATATTTAGCCATACCTATCCATAGTATACACAAACTAGGCAATTCTTAACTACTTAGTAGAATGAGTACTTAGTACTGGGGCATTAGGCATCTGCCAAGACTCCTGGATCCACTGTTCCAGTACATCCCCTCTCCACCACTTAAGGTCAGCATGGTGGTGCCTGATCTGGTCACCAGTCCGGGGATACCTGTGGCACTGGTGAGGTCACGGGTGAGACTGTCCCAGGCCTCCGTTTTATACTGCGAGCCCTGGTACTGGCCCTGCAGTATTTTCTGCTCATGGTGTTTTACCAGGAGCCATACCATGATTTTTGATTCTGGATACCCCAGCGCTGCGCTCTAAAATGAGTGCCTTCACCCACACCAGCCATTCTGCCTGCAGTAGGAAGCTACAACCAGTTATGGAATGTATTCCCACCTGTGTGGTTTAAATATGGCCAATTACCTGCACTTTTCCATGATTGGCCAGGTTTGAAAAGGCTAAGCTATGGGCACACCTGCTTACCTAAGGTTGGCAGTGCTTAAAGAGGTATAGCACTAGGCAGATTGGATTGGCTCCCCTACACATTGCTTACTCTTTACTAAGTTGAGCTGTGCTGCGGTTAGCATTGCTTAATAGTTAATTAACACTATATTTGCCTTTTGGCAGTGATTTATTATTCATTACAGGTTCTATATGTGTCTGGTATTTATGATTCTACACTTCTACTACTTCTGCACTTTATTACAATAACACCTCACATATATGCTTACTGCAGTAATCCATTTCACATATTTATGTTATGTAGCAGGTTATACCACTTCACACTGTACATAGATTCAGTTCACATGTTTGGTTTGATGTTCCTGTGGTGAGGATTAGTTTGCTGAAACCTCATTCCTATGTAGTGCTATGATGGCGTAGTGTACAGGGTCCTGGGTTCGAGCCTTGCAGAGACAGTTTATTTTGTTCCTGGGCAGAACATGGACTGTTGGGTACAGAGTGATTAAGGCACTTTAAAGCAGTTGTAAGCGGGTTTGCGTGGGTTTGTGCGATGGCAAGCACTGGTAACCTCCGGTTACAGTTTCTTACACTCAGTTAGCTTCTACTTTGCTTAATCTGTGTAGGCAATGCTTACCCCTGCACAAATGCACTTCAAAATGCTTACTACTGCTTATTTGTGCTTAAACCTGCTTCCTAGTGCCTTATTCATTATGACACTGACACTTCACATGTGTATTTAATGTAGTACTCCAGTTCACATTTAAATGTTATTTAATAGGTTATACAGCAAAAAGATGTAAAAATATGCTCATATACAGATTTCACATGGAAAATGGTACGTGCTGCAGTGGGACTCAAACCGGGAATGCCTGTTTGTTAGGCAGATGCTCTAACCATGACACTATTGCTGTGCTGCTTCATTTGCATATATATTCCTTGTTATCCTCTTCAGCCTTTTAAGCTGCTTTAACCATAGCTAAGCGATACGGTTAGCTGTACTCGGTTTTAAAAAAATAAAGGGGTTTCTTCTTTTTATTTGTATGTCCTGTTGCTGTTGTACATATGGGGGACTGTTGGTGGAGATATGAAGATATGAAGAAGAAAGTACCTTGGACTGGATACTTACTAATAATTCTCATCAAATGTATAAATCAGGGACCCTCCCAGATGACCTTGTTGACCATTCACTAACCTATATTATCAGACATAAGACCAACCTAACTCTCCCTCTCTCCTACAGAACTATACGCACCAAAAAGCATTTTAACCCAGAACTTTTCCAAACTGAACTTAAACAATGTAATTTGTCACCACTAAAATATCTTCCACACAATGAAGCCGTAGAATACTTTAACACTACATTCCAAACAATCCTGAATCATCACATCCTATCACGCTCAGTTAGAAATAAAACTAAACCAGCACCTTGGCTCACCAATAATACTAGGCAAAAAAATCCTTCTTAGAAATAAATCCTGGGCAAAATGGCGTACTACTAAAAGTCCTTCAGATCACCAAACCTTTAAATATCATAGAAATAATACCAAAAAAGCCATTCTATCAGACAAAAAGAACCTATTCCTTCAAACACAGCAAACCTACCACAACGCACCTCAAAAATTTTGGACCAGCATTAACAAACTCCTTCACTCAGGTCAATCAATCACTCCCAACCCACTTGGCTCTAACTCTGACAACCCCTTACAAACGGCTAATGCCTTTAATTCTTTTTTCACTGATGCTATCAAAAATCTTGCTAGCCATCTTTCTCCCGATACCTCAAATCTTCCTACTTCAACCACTATCCCACCTCCTCCATTTTATTTTCAACCAGTGTCTACTTCCTTTATTTGTTCACTTCTCCTAAAATTAAAACCTACCACCCCCTCCGCTGACCAACTCCCTGCCGAATTCTTGCAAAAAGGAGCTAGAGCCATCATTTTCCCTATTTCTATACTGATCAATAGAACCATAAATGAAGGAACTATCCCATCTATATGGAAAATTTCCCATATCATTCCACTACATAAAGGGGGACACTCCAATGACTATTCTAACTTCCGCCCAATAGCTCTGCTATCTCCCCTCGCAAACATAATGGAAAAATGTATCCATAAGCAACTACTCTCACACCTTCTCAACTATGACTTACTTGCCAACTGCCAACATGGTTTCAGACCTTTCCACAGTACCATCACTGCCCTGCTATCCTTCTCAGACACCATCAACAATAACCGTAACAATAAAATTCTTTCCTCAGCAGTCTTCATTGACTTATCAAAAGCCTTCGACATGGTTAATCACCAACTTCTCCTGCACATACTGAAATCCCTTTCACTTGATCCCCTAACCATTAATTGGTTTAAATCTTATCTTGAAAACCGCCAGCAGGCTGTATTGTGGCAAAATAAACTGTCTGATAATCTACCCATCTCCCTCGGTGTTCCTCAGGGATCCATTCTAGGTCCACTCCTTTTCTCCATTTATATTAATGACCTACAAGCAGCAATACCACACACCACCTGCATTCAATATGCAGATAACTCTACCATTATCTGTACAGGCTCCTCTGAAACTGAACTTAAAACTCTAACCCAAAAAGCTTTCAATACTGTAGAACAATGGTTCTTAAAGTGCTGCCTCCTCCTTAACCCCCCAAAAACTAAACTCTTACTTTTCACACCAACCTGAAAATCCACCCCCATACATCTCACACTTATATCAAATGACGGCACCATCATTTGTCCCGACCTAACCACTAAACTCTTAGGAATAACAATTGACAACAACCTGAACTTTGATACCCATATAAACAACACAATAAAATCAGTGAACAAAAAACTGGGATCCCTTTACAGAATTAAGCCCTTTCTTACTCCAGTAGCTAGGACTGTTACAGCCAAAACCCACTTAATCTCAACTCTATTCTATGCCTCCCCCATATATACTAACCTTTCTAAAAACAACCTCAACAAACTGGCCACATCCTATAATAATATTGCTAGATTTTCCACAGGCTCCCCTTTCAAAACTCATCACTGTCTGAATCTAAAGCAACTAGACTGGTTACAATTTCACAAACAGCTTAAATTTCTACAGCTCCCCATAGTTCACAAGGCCCTGTATAAACCCACCCACACCCCGATACTCTCTACTCTCATTATTCCTTATAATAATAATAAAAAGAACCTACGCTCCTCAGATAAACTACTTATTAATACTTCAAGATCCATTCACTCAGCAGGTGACTCCCTATACTCTAACTCTGTAGAAAAGCTATGGAATGTACTACCCACTGAACTAACATTACAAAGTTCTCTTTCACTCTTTAAAAAGAATCTAAAACTATTTCTAAAGAAACACTGGCTATGCTCCTGTACCAAGCCTGACTAACCTCTCCTTCTGAACTACAACTACTCCTTACTCTATAATTTTTTCCTAAACAAACATAATACCATGTTATCATAAAGAATATGTACATTTACATGGATATTGTATCTTATGTACAATACCCTTGATTCCTACTGCAAATTCTATTCCTGCTAAGACTAATTATTTTGTAAATAAAAAAAAAAAAAAAAAAAAATTATTATTTTGTAACAACTGTTTTTTATGTAATAACATTTTTTTACTTTTTGCACATTTTATCAGCTACTATTTTTATCTGTTATTACTCTTAAAGTATGTATGTATTAGTATTATTTCTATTTTTATTTTTGGGCCTCTACTGAAAATGGACATGCATCCAGCTAGACTAGCCTGATCAACAAATGTAAAAGAAAATAAAATAAATAAAATAAATAAATGCGGACACCTATGACAGGTCTCGCTCATTTATTTACAGTTTCTGCTGTTCTACTTTGCAGGGGCATGTTCATTCTGAGAGCTCTGCTCTCAGACATGTCCCCTGCACTCGTCCATGCTCCATGTAGGATTAGGAGATCAGGCAGCGTGCCTTCATTAATATGCATGGCGCGCTGCTGTCCTCCTCCTAAACTAACGCTTCCGTGCAGGACTAGATTAGTCCTGCATGGAAGATTAGTAAATCCGGGGGTGTGTTTGATCAATCTCTGTTTAATCAACAAAATTGTAACTAAGTATATGGTTGACAGGTGTGAGGGACTGTACAGTCCCAGGGTTGGGGAATATGTCCTTTCTGCAATATTGTGCTATCTCATAGTTAGAATATATAATAAGCAGGAGGTGTGGGGATTTCTTTTCTATTTATTTTAGATTTGCATGCACTGAGGTTATGGCTAGGCTCATGATCAGTAGCTTGTTGACATTTGTGATTTCTAGGTTTTGTGGTTGATGTTTTGGATGTCAACATGTGGGTATTTTGATTAAATTCAGTAGACCCCCCACACACACACACATGCATATATATATCATCATCATCTTCTTTCGGCTGTTCCCATTAGGGGTTGCCACAGCTGATCACCTGTTTCCATTTCTTTCTGTCCTCTGCATCTTGCTCTGTCACACCAACCACCTGCATGTCCTCTCTCACCACATCCATAAACCTTATCTTAGGCCTTCCTCTTTTCCTGTTACCTGGTAGCTTCATCCTTAGCATCTTTTTCCCAATATACTCAGCATCCCTCCTCAGCACATGTCCAAACCAATGCAATCATGCCTCTCTGGCTTTGTCTCCAAACCTTCCAACCTGGGCTGCCCCTCTAATATACTTATTCCTAAACCTGTCCACCCTCGTCACACCCAGTGCAGATCTTAACATCTTTAATTCTGCCACATCCAGCTCAAATTCCTGCCTTTTTGTCAATGCCACTGTCTCCAACCCATATAACATAGCTGGTCTCACTACCCTCTTGTAGACCTTCCCTTTCACTCTTACAGGTACTCGTCTGTCACAAATCACTCCTGACACTCTTCTCCTCCCACTCCATCCTGCCTGTACTCTCTTCTTCACCTCTCTTCCACACTCACCGTTACACTGAACTATTGACCTCAAGTATTTAAACTCATCCACCTTTGTCACCTCTACTCCTTGCATCCTCACCATTCCTCTATCCTTCCTCTCATTCACACACATATATTCTGTCTTAGTCCTGCGACCTTCATTCCTCTTCTCTCTAGAGCATATCTCCATCTCTCCAGGGTCTCCTCCACCTGTTCCCTACTCTCACTACAGATCACAATGTCATCTGCAAACATCATAGTCCACGGGGACTCCTGTCTGATCTCATCTGTCAACCTGTCCATCACCATTGCAAATAAGAAAGAGCTCAGAGATGATCCTTGATGTAACCCCACCTCCACCTTAAATGCATCCGTCACTCCCACTGCAGACCTCACCACTGTCATACTACCCTCGTACATATCCTGCACTACTGTTACATACTTTTCTGACACTCCTGACTTCCTCATACAATACCACAACTCCTCTCTAGGCACCCTGTCATATGCTTTCTCTAAGTCTACAAAAACACAATGCGGCACCTTCTGACATTCTCTGTACTTCTCCATCAACACTCTCAGAGCAAAGATCGCATCTGTAGTGCTCTTTCCCGGCATGAAACCATACTGCTGATCACTAATCATGACGTCCCTTCTTAACCTTGCTTCCACTACTCTTTCCCATAACTTCATGCTGTGACTGATCTATTTAATCCCTCTGTAGTTACTACAGCTCTGCACATAACCCTTATTCTTAAAAATCGGTACAAAAACACTTTTTCTTCATTCCTCAGGCATGCTCTCACCTTCCAAGATTTCATTAAACAATCTGGTGAAAAACTCCACTGCCATTTCACCTAAACACCTCCATGCTTCCACAGGTATGTCATCTGGGCCAACAGCCTTTCCATTCTTCATTCTCTTCATATCTATCCTTACTTCTTCCTTGCTAATCCACTGCACTTCATGATTCACTATCCCTACATCATCCAACCTTCTCTCCCTCTCATTTTCTTCATTCATCAACCCCTCAAAGTACTCTTTCCATCTCCTCAACACACTCTCCTTGCTTGTGAGTATGTTTCCCTCATTATCCTTTATCACCTTTACCTGCTGCACATCTTTCCTAGCTCGGTCAGTCTGTCTAGCCAATTGGTGCAGGTCCTTTTCTCCCTCCTTAGTGTCCAGCCTTTCATACAACTCTTCATATGCCTTATCCTTAGCCTTCGCCACCTCTCTCTTTGCCATGCACCTCATCTCCTTATACTCCTGTCTACTTTTTTCATCTCTCTGCCAATCCCACTGCTTCTTTGCCAACCTCTTTCTCTGTATACTCTCCTGTACATCCTCATTCCACCACCATGTCTCCTTGTCGTCCTTCCTCTGTCCAGATGTGATGTGATACCAAGCACCTTTCTAGCTGTCTCCCTTACTAGCTCTGCTGTAGTTCTCAGCTATTTGGTAACATTTCATTGCCATCTAGTGCTTGCCTTAACTCATCCCTGAACTCCACCTCACAATTACCCTTTTATAATTTCCACCATTTGATCCTTAGTGCTGTCCTCACACTCCTCCTCCTCCTCCTCTTCTTGATCACCAACGTCATAATACAAACCACCATCCTATGCTGCCTAACAACACTTTCTCTGGTCACCACCTTACAGTCTCCAATCTCCTTCAAACTGGCCCTCCTACATAAGATATAATCCACCTGTGTGTGTATATCTTCCTCCACTCTTGTATGTCACCCTATGCTCCTCCCTCTTGTTAAAATATGTATTCACCACAGCCATGTCCATCCTTTTCGCAAAATCCACTACCATCTGACCTTCTGCATTCCTTTGTTTAACACCATACCTACCCATCACTTCCTCATCCCCTCTGTTCCCTTCACCAACATGCCCATTGAAATCTGCTCCAATCACCACTCTCTCACCCTTGGGTACAGTCATCACCACTTCATCCAATTCACTCCAAATTTTTTCTTTCTCATCCATTGCACACCCAACTTGTGGAGCATATCCACTAACAACATTAATCATTACACCATCAATTTCCTGCTTCATAACCATCACTCTATCTGACACTCTTTTCACCTCCAAAACACTCTTAGCATACTGGTTCTTCAAATATATATATATATATATATATATATATATATATATATATATATATATGTGTGTGTGTGTGTGTATATATATATATATATATATATATATATATATATATATATATATATATATATATAGGTCTATGTTGTTTTATTGAAGTTTCAAAACTTCAAAACCCATATGGCCGAAAACATATGATCAAAGTTTTGAAACTTTGAAAACACAACTAAACCACCAAACAAAAACAAAAAAAACTTTACATTTACATTTTTGAAGGGGGGCAAGCCTCCTGCATCCCCCGCTACTTAAATATACCAACTCTGAGATCACACTACAGCAAGGAAAATGGTGAATCTTCCATTACGCACTGTACAGAGATCTCAATTCACAGTGTTAGAAGTTTCAAAACTTCAGTCATATGGTCTTGGCCATATGCGCTTCGAAGTTTTGAATCTTCAAACATATATAGGTTCATAGGTTCATAGGTAGGTACTAGGCTATTGGCCCTAGGGCCCATACAACCTAGCCAAAAAATGTACCCTGGCTTTCGCCACCCAAGAAAATTATTTTCCTGTGCCCCTATCGAGCCAAGCCATAGAAGTGATCCCCGGGGTGAATTTCCCATTTCCCATCCAATCATCAAGATTTTTCTTGAAGAGTACTAATGAGGAGCTCTGTTTGACATAGATAGGTAGACTGTTCCAGAGTATGGAAAGTCTCTGGGACAGGAATCTATCCCTCCAGCATGTTCTGTTTATTGTGGTGACAAGGTTTAGGTCCCTAGAGCGTGTAGCTCGGAGGGATTGGGATTTCTTTTGGTGGAGCATGTCCAACAGCTCTGGGTTTGACATAGCTTTGTATGTTAGGCAGAAATCACCCCTGAGTAGCCGATATGCGATAGAGTAAAGCTGTAGTTTTTTGAGACGGTCTGCATAGGGCATCTGTCTGAGGCCAGTAATCCTCTTTGTGAGTTATATCTGTGGTCTTTCCAGTAGTTGTAGATGTCTTGTGAGGTACATACCAAAAGGGGTGTTGTACTCTATAATGGGTCTAATGAGTGATGAGTAGAGAGGAACAATGACCTCTTTTTTTCTGGATGAGAATTCTTTTGTGATGAGATGAGCCACATAGAAGGATTTCCTGACCACTGTGGCGATGTGATTATCAAAGGAGAGACTACTGTATACCTGTGTCCCAAGGTCTCTTATCACATTTTCGGCATTAAGTAGACTACCAGCTATGTGGTAGTTCATGGGTACAGAGTTTTTACCAAAGGGGATGGCAATACACTTTTTGGCATTGAACTTCAGGCCATGGCTTTGACACCAGGTATCTGTCTCAGTGAGGCCCTTTTGTAGTTTGTCCACATCATTTGGAGTTTTGATTATGGCTCCTAGTTTGCAGTCATCTGCAAACTTTGTTAGCCAAAGACCTTCTGTGTTGGCCTGCACTTCAGAGAAGTAGATACCAAACAGGGGAGGACCCAGGACTGAACCCTGTGATACTCCACTTGTCACTGGTCTGATGTCGGATTTGGAATCTGCTACTTTCACAGTGTGGGTTCTGTCCGTGAGTCAGTTGGCAACCCATCTTGTGACATAGGGATTTATACCTAGTTTAGTGAGCTTATCTATAATTCCAGAGTGGGGGATGGTGTCGAAAGCCTTGGCGAGATCTAGATAAGCTGTGTGAACCATTTTACCCTCATCTATGGCTTTGGTGACTGCTTCAAAGAAGTCAGTCAGGTTTAGGAGACATGATCTGCCTTTTACAAATCCAAACTGGGTAGGGTCCAGAGTTTGGAGATTACCAATGTCTTTGTTTATGAGTTCCACGATGATACATTCCATGGCCTTGCAGACCAGGCTCGCCAGGCTAATGGGGCGGTACTTCCCGGGGTCCATCGTGGCTCACCCTTTGTGGAATGGGAAAACCGTCGCGGTGCGCCATTCAGTGGGTACAAAGCCTGAGGTGAGGCTATGATTGAACATGGTACTTAGGTAGAGTGCCAGTTCATTCTTTAGTTTGTGTAGAACGCAGCCTGGGATATTGTCAGGTCCCATGGATGCTGTGTTCTTGACTTTGGAGAGTGTGTTTTTTACCTGTGCAGCCGTGATTATAAGAAATTTGCATTCTTCTGGTATAGAGATGGGCCGTCTAGGGGGTGAGCGGGAGGTAATGTTAGCACTGAACCTATCTGCTAGGATGTTGGCAATATCAGTTGGTTCTGTATATTTAGTGCCATTGTGCTGTAACTTAGAGCAGATCTGAGTGTTCCCATTTAGATTCTTGACATAGCTATAGAATGCTTTGTGGTTGTCTTTAGAGTCAGTGGCAATTTTGTTTTCGTAACTTGCTTTGGAGGATTTTATGAGGGATCTCAGCTTCTTATTGAGGTTGACCAGGGAGTTCCTCCAGTCATGGGATTTTACTCTTTTTTGCAACAGTTTCTTTCTTCTGTTGTAGAGTTTGTTTATGGCAGAGGACCACCAGATTGGCTTCCTTATTTTGGAGGATAACATATTGGTTCTATTAGGGATAGCATGATCCATGCACTCGTGTAAGTGCTTATAAAGTGCATTTGTGTAGGATTTGGCAGTCATACCTCTATTGTCCGTCTCCATGGGTGTCATGAAGTTTGCCACTTCTGTCTTAAGAAGTGTGAAGTTGGCTTTGGAGAAGTTTTTTATGATGGTTTCCCTAGTTGGGGTGGGGGGATGTGGATGTCTAGGCTGATTAGCTTGTGGTCGGATCTGACCAATGAGGAATTGACCTCTGGTGTGGAACACCGGTTTACCATGTTGGTAATGACCAGGTCTAGGATATTGCTGCCCCTGGTGGGGGTGTGAATAAGTTGATCCAAGGCATTGGAATTTATGAATTCTAGAAAATGTTGAGCAAAAGAGTTGGTACATGAGTAGTTTTCCCAGTTAATGGTGGGGTAGTTGAAATCGCCCATTATTAGGGTGTTGGGTTGTACCCTAATACTTTCCAGTGTATCAAGAAATGAGTGTGAATCCTGGAGCATGGTGGGGGGTCTGTAGCAAGCTACAATTTGAATTGCGGTCTTGCCCAGAGTTAGTTGACTTGGATAATCTCGGATGCATTATGCTGTGCAACTAGCCTGGAGGTGTGGATATCCTTAATGAATATGGACATGCCTCTGCCTTTAGTGCTTCTTTCTGGGTTAGGTGGCCGAAAGGTGTGGTATGAATTGAAGCCTGGTAATGCAGGGGTGCTCTCTGGAGCTTTGAACCAGGTCTCTGTCACTGCACAGTTGTCAATGTTCTCCATTTTAAGGAGTGCCTCGAGTGAGTGCATTTTGAGGTTTAGACTTCTAGCATTGAGTAGCATTACCCTCAGATTTTGCTTGCTTGAACCTTGCCTAAAAAAGGCACTATAGGGGTGGCAAGAGCCTTAGCCAGTATCCGGAATCCTAAGGGCGACAGGTGCAGTCAATCCATAACACCTCTTTTTCCCATTTTTGCACATGGGGTTGGTGTGTCAATTTAAGAGTGGGAATCATCTAGAACCAAGGTTCACACCACTGAGTGGCTAGCTCTGCTGTTGTTGTTCTTCTACCCCAGACACTCATATATGTACTCATACCTATGGCTAATTTACAGTGTCTAATCCACCCACTGCATGTCTTTCGAATTTGGGAGGAAACTGGAGTACCCAGAGGAATCCCACAAAATCACAGGGAGCCATGCAAACTCCACTCAGAAGACACCCCAGCCAAGAATTACACCAGGAAAACTCTTGTTATGAGGTGACAACACTCTCTGCTGCACCACTGAATATATCTAGCACTGCTGGATTATGGGATATATTTGTGTTGAATGGGTAAGGGTTAAACTACGAAACACTGAATGGCAAAACTGCAAACATCAGAAATACCCCCAATAATGCCAAAAATACAGAAAGGGGAAAAATTTAACTTCAAGTGCTTTTTTCCAGAGGGCAATCAGCACCCCCAAATGTAAAGTCAAGCACACCCTCAAATGTGCATATACTATGTCCATGTTTACAAAAGGGAGAGATCTTCCAAAAGAAGTAAATCACTCCTGATATACAGTTAGGCATCACTGTGGCAGCGATTTTATATGGAAAACAATAATCAGCAGTGTGTTCTTCAGTGTCTTGGGTTTCAATCAACTGATACTCAAACAATTTCAACTTAGGCACCTGTGGAGGTACCATGTGTGACAAAGGGAAATGCTGCCAGTCCAGCTATCTGGAAATTTGTAAGCAATTCTAAGTTATTTGTGAATATTAATATGATTTTTTTATAGAAATGTAACAGAAGGAGATACTGCCACCCCAGCTATCTGGAATTTTGTAACTGGTCATGTGTCATTGGTGAATACCAACATGCTTCATGTAAGATGCTTGTGTTACAACTGTGTTAGAACTGTATGTTATGTACTGAGGTAAAATGTAACCACAGCATGTCATGCTGGCTTAGAACAGAAATGTATATAAACTATTGTAATTGTGTGAATGTATATATTTGTAACAGTGGAAACTAGAACATAGAGGGTTAACTTGCAAAACTTCAACAAAATAGTTGAAATTAAATTGTTTTATGATTGTGCTTTAAAAGTTATCTTTCAGTTTCAGTCAACAGGAGACATGTTGTCTACACTAGACGACTCACTGTGTCATTTTGTAAGTGTTTTATTGTTTTATGTCTTCTAGCATTTGCAAAGATTTGAGAGAGATGTATTTTTCACAGGGAGATCTTAAAATGCTGATAGTTTCTGACAATGGGGGTTTAGCTTGGGAAATAAGGTCAGGTGATAAAAGGTGATGTCATCCAAGCTAACCCAACAGTTATATGTAATATTAATTTAAGAACTCTGAGAGAGAAGCAGGGCATTTTGTATTTGTCTTTGACCTGGCAACATCCACTCATCACCACCTTCTGCACTTGCCTTATTGTAAGCAAGTTTTTAGGGCATAGTAACTCTTTTAAATTCAGATAGGAATATAATAAAGTATAGCTTAGATGTTTTCTTTATTTATTTGAGACTGTCTTGCAATGTTGTTTTAAATATTTCCTGTGATTTTGAACTCTGATGTCCTGTAACTAATTACTTACTGAGTATTGTCTTGTTGTTTTATTATTTATTATTAAATATATTTAAACCTTTCAATTGTGGCTGGTCTGTTTAGAGATATTTAAGCTCTTAGAGAATTTGCATATATATTTGGTGACGATGTACAGGCCACTACTAAATAGCCTTGCTTTTGGTCAGACTACCATTTGGATTAATAGTAACATTACACAGTAGGATTGGACACCCTTTGTTAAGTGCCTTAAAGTAGCTGATAAAGACTGCCTGGTGGCAGTTGGAACTACCTTATAGTCTGGGCAGAAGGGGACATAGCTTGTAAACCTGTGCCAGCTTTTCCCAGGAGTGTGTGTGTGTGTGTGTGTGTGTGTGTGTGTGTGTGTGTGTGTGTGTGTGTGTGTGTGTGTGTGTGTGTTTGTTTGTTGGGCAGGGACATGAAGCACTGGCTGGACAGAGAGGGTGCTGGAGATCTTGGTCTGGCCACTCAGCTGAGATCTCAACCCTATAGCTGTGCCAGTGGGGAGTCTTCTTGGGGATCTGGAGAAAGAGGGAGAAAACCATCCCCAGATTGGCTGTGATCTCTGTGTGCTCTTAAGGGAAATTGCATTTTATTGTGTATGTACTTATCATCCTCCTAATGTGTACATCCCCCACTGTTGCCAGTGGTGAGGATTGAGGCTTCTTGATTACTGAGCCAGTGCAGGGGCGTCACACCTCGGATAACTATTAATTAAGACTTGAGTTTCCTAATCTTATATTACAATATAATTCATGTATCACACAAACCAGACCTTGCATATTCCAATTATTGTTTGTTTTTTGTTTGTTTTTTCAATTCAGCTAGCTACATTAATTGCCAAATGTTCTGCTGTATAAGAATGTGGGTGGTCTGCACAGGATTTTTTAAACTTACTGCCTTACAGATTGTTTTCTTTTGTACTTCTACACATAAATTTCAACTATTTTTCATTGTAATGATAGCACGTGTTTGAGGTATGTATTTCAATAGTTTAATGAAGATATGCTAGGATTTGTTAGTTGTATAATTCAATAGCTTTTGTTTACTTTTTGTGGTTAGTATTCTGTTTTCTGACTGATTGTTTTTTTTCTTTTGTTTTTACTCATTTTGTTTTATATTTTATTCATCCTGACAAAGATTAATTTCATTTCTAAGGGGTTAGTTTAGGTGGGGACACATTATTTTTACTACATTTCCCAGTCACTACACTAATAAAAAGTAACTTGTTATACTGCACACATAAAATCTATACCCTGTAAAAACAATGCAGGGATAGGTTTAGGGTTAAGATTAACACATGAGTCAGGTGGTACAGTGAGGTTTAACCCTTTCCATAACCTTAACCTTTACTTCAACTCTACACATTACGTCTATAAATATCCTTTCTCTAGCAGTAAAACTATACAGATGAAGTGTAACTGGAAGTTAGTTGACTATTTTTTTAATGTCATATATATTCAGTGATTTGCCTGCTAAGGAAATTAATGAAGTGAGTGATCGTGAAGATGTTTAAGAACATTCTTGCATATTGTAATTGAGGTTGTCTCACACACAAAAAAAAAACTAGGCAATAATACCTAAAAAGAAATAGGAAAGAATTAAGTTATATAAAATGGTATGTGTACAGTCTCAGCATGTGCTACCATAGTCATAAACATTGCATGCTGTGGTGTAAAATACTGGACATGCCCTTGTTGTATGTAGGCACTTTCATGTCAAATCACACACAAACATGACCCTCCTGTGCATATAGTAGAGAGAACATGGTGGTGTACAGAGCACACATAATAAGCCAGAGTAGAATTGTCTTGAGTTTCTTTGTAATGCGTGCATAGTACAGATCCATATAATCCTCTAGCTTATGGTTCTATGAACCAGACAAAAACATCTAATTCTGCACATGCAAGCACCTGAATGGAAGGTCAGCTAGCTAGCAGGGACATGTTGTTACAACAATACATTCCACATCATAATCTGCAGAATGGGCTTTAGTGCATGTAAGTAACAGCACACACGTGGAATGAATGCTATGCAAACCAGGTTCTTATACTACAATCAACATTTCAGACTGGGGAAATTATGGCACTTAATGTAGGTTACAATGCATAGTATAGTGAATGTTTAATTTATTTGTATATCTTTAGCAAATTGCTTTATACATCCCCATGCAGTTGTCCTTTTATACTTTAGCAGGTACAGTATTCCATAAAATGTGGACTTTTGTTGTGAATCTTCTCAAGTCCATTAGTATGACAGCATCTCAGTCCCTCTAGTGTATAATGGAGCACTATATTTTCTCCTTTCAAGAAAGAAGTTGATTCATGAATGCTTTTGCCTCATTTACCATGACAGTAGGTAGGATGCACTTTGTACATAAATGAAATGAATAGCTCTGGTTGTGTCTGAGTTCCAGTTGACAGATGCTATCATACATCAATCTGTGGGGTAGGCAGTGGGTTGGGTTGTCTCATGTAGCTTGCAGACATTGCATACCTGCTTAAGTTGCAGGAAAAATATCCATGTTACTACTCTACATGGCAGGCAGTTATAGTGGTGCTGTGCATATTTTGCAGCCCATCGCTGTTGAGCCAATACCTCATTGGTATTCACATTTGTGTGTTATGTGTTGCTAGTATGCAGTTATAGTTCAAATCATTTGTGGTTTCCCTGCCAAATGTAATGTAAGTTTTTCATATTTCTCAAACATGTTTGAATATTAATATTTTTCTGTCAACATTAAATGTTACAAAACTCACACAAAACATACACAGTATGTAGCCTATGTTGCACCCATTTTTGATTAATGATTAACTGTACCCTACAATAATATGGTGAAGAACTACAAGAAGAAGCAAATTCTTTCATTCTGTCTTGCCAAGTACCTTGTTCAACAACACTTAGTTTCATGTGGTGATTTGTCGACTCAGTCTCTATCCAGTTAATATTAGAGTAATAAACATACTACATGTACTGAACAGTGCTTGCTATACTAAACAGTCACAATATACTCAAGAATTTGTTCTACCTATGACATTGATACATAGAAAATGATTAATTCAGAGTTTGCAGATGCCACTGCAAGGAAAAAAACTTGCCAGAAAATAATGTAATTGTGCAAATTTATTACAGTTCTGACCATTGGTATGAGGAAGTCTGGTACCAGACGCAATCCACAGCTGCTACCCTCCTCCCATGAGAAACCTGATCTTGGTACACTTAGGTTTCTCTTCCCTCTGGCCATCTAGCATTAGAGTTAATTTTGTAAGAGGAGAAAGCCACATTTTTCATCAAACATGCATAAATGCATGAAATGTCAGATGTTAGCACATAACCCTGATCTGACTGCAAATCCTTTTGTTTATCAACATGACAGTTGCATATAATATACTATAATTCACATATGTGATATGCTAGACTTTGTTTTGTCAAAATGTGGGCATATATTTTTTTCTCAAAAAATATGTATTTCATAAATAAAGTCTGAAACCTGTGGTCCTATATGGCTTACCTGTAACCTATGAATGTTGGCATATTTTCATCCAAAGTTGTTTTTTGAAAAATGAACTTCCATTTGAAGTGACTTTCTTCAGTGAGTTTTTTTTTTTGAATAGATAAGATTTTGTATTATAAAATGCAATGAAAACAATTGTTTTGTGTTCTACTGATTCCAGTCTCTGTGCTACATTGAAATATTTTGTGTGTACTTCTATAAATTATGACTGGTACATAACAAAAGATAAAAGAACCAACCAATATATGGAGATTTTAACCAGTTGCAGTGACTAACTTAGTGAAAAACACACCATACACTGCTAAAATGGGCTGCACAAATTCCTGTAGTCATGCTTGCATATATTCATAATTACGTCTCAGCTTATCATAAATATTTATCATAAACTTAAAAATATTATCACCCCCTATAACAATCCTAGACCGCTTCGATCCTCTAACAAACTACTAATTCAGACTAGCAAAATTAATAACATAGCCGGTGATTCTCTCTTTGCAAACTCTGTAAGTAGATCCTGGAACTCTCTTCCAGCTGATATTACCTTACTTTCCACCTTAGGTCAATTTAAAACTAGACTCAAACAACATTTGTCACTTAACTGGCTATGTCAATATATCAAGCCTGGCTAACTTGAATGTGTAAAAATCTGTTAACCAGTTTACTGTGTAATTTAATTTAATCCTAACTTGTGCTCAGGACTAACTGTAACCTGTGGAACTTGTTTAACTTGCTTACTTATGCAATCTCTGTAAATAGTCTGTTTGTAATATGTAATGCTGGTATTATGTAATGCTGTATCTGCTTACCCTTGGAGCTTTTCTCCCCGGGTCTCCGCTGAAAATGGACATGCATCCAGTCGGACTATCCCGGTCAACAAATTTAAAATAAAAAATAAATAAATAAAAAATTACCTTCCAGTTTGTAGATTGTCATATTTTCACAAATGTGTTAGTAGATTGAAATCATTATTAGCATGACTGTCTGAGATATTAAATGACACAGGGAAAGGTGTATAAACTGATCAACTTATTTATATTCAAAATGTGTGTTTCTTTCATTTGCATGAACCTAAAATGAAATTCAGATGTAAATGTGTGCTGGTACATGATCCATGACTACTGTCAAACAGGAATTTATTGTTGTGAGTGCCTAACTAGCATATGACAGTTCAAATAAAGTGAAATATAAAAGACACAGTACTTTTGCTATATGTTTTTAATTAAACATTGCTAAAATGGAATTTGGCTTACTCATCACCTTCAAAAATGGAATTCCAGAATCTACAAAATGTAATGTCTTTTTTCAACACAGTATATCATCATCCCATCTGTATAATAATCTCATTTGGAGCAGTAAGTGTATTACACAAAGTATGCATAACTATCTTCTCAACAGACTTCACAGCAATCCCTGCTGCAGGAAGCACTGATGTCAATGTTAATAATTTTTATCCATTGTAAGAACTGTGATAATTAAGTGTTACATAGAGACAACGGGCACATAAAAAGTAAAGAAAACTTACTAAACAGTTTGGATGAATCATTGCACCAACTGTGATGAAGCTTATAAAGATATTTGTCATATCTCTGTGTGAAGTTGCTCCAGTGTTGATTATACTAATTCCCATCCTACTAGATGCTGGTGGAGCAGAATAAGTGTTGGAAATCGAATCCAGCAGATTCAAGCTCAATGTCCAAAGGTGTCTCTAATTCTATGCCTTATGCTCATGTTATCTGGGTGTGTGCCAGCTCCAGCATGACATACTTCTACTTAAATAATCTTTCTGTGTAGGAGAGCTGAGCATGACTAGCAAAGAAGGCTGCTTAGACTCAGAACTCAAAGCCAGACAGGAAGACAAATCAAAATAAAACTTTTTCTGGGGTGGGGACGGGTGGGGGATGACAAGAAAAAAAAACATGCAGGATCACAAAGTAGAATGGGAAGAAACAGAGGAATTTATGGGCCTCAAAGCATAAGGACCAGCTATTTATTTTATTCAGCAAGCTCATGAGGGTAGAAGAAGACACACACTTTATGAAAAATAATAATTAGTAGCCATCAAACAGAGCTGGAATCTGTGAAGCTAAAGGTACAGGACCTGGAGGATGAAAAGGAGGTGCTCAGGGCAGAGATGCAGCAAGCACAAAGAACAGTTTGAGAGATGGACAAATAAAATGGTAGGGCATAAAACTGGACTATCTCAAACGCAAGTCCAGGAGACAGAACCTAAGAATAATTGGCATTGATGAACAAATCACTGACCCAGAAATGGAAGACTTCATGATGGCATTAATAAGGGATGATTCAGTACTGGCAGCTGGGCTGTTCGTATAATTGAAAGGGTTCACAGGGTGTGATGATCTCATAATGCATTAGGACCACTGAGGCATGTACTAGTCTTCATGAGTTCCTGGATGGTGAAGAGTGAGGTCATACAGCAAGCCAGGGCTTTCAGAACCATCCCATAAAGAGTGATGTTCATCAAAGTAAAGGAAGAACTTTTAGACAGCTTATATAACCAAAGCAGAGCACCAATAGTAAAATACAGGAATTAAAGGTACAACAACTGAAAACATGGCGAGAGTACTTAGCAGAAATAATGATTACAAGAAGAAGAATCAGAAACAGGATTCATAATGAAGAGGAGTTTCAGGACCTTAAGCAATGGGTTCATAAATATCACTGTCACTAAAGGAGATACTTCTAGCCCAGATATCTGGAATTTTGGAAAAAATTATATGTCATTTGTGAATCTCAACATGATTCATATAAGATGTTTGTGTCACAAAAGTATTAGAGCTGTATGTCATAGAATATTGTTTGCACAGACAGACGTGCTGAAGAGGTATTTTAAAAGTTCTGTTTGAAATGAAGCCACAGTGTAGCCTACTGGAATAGAACAGAAATGTACATACATTATTGTAACTGTTTAAATGTATATATTTTAACAGTGGAAACCTGGAACACAGGGAGTTGACCTCATTCCAGCAAAGCTTTAGCAAAATAATGGAAATTAAATTACTTTATGACAGCAAGAGACATGATGTCTATACTAGGGAGCTCTCTGTGTTGTCTTGAAGGAGAAATAATTACTAGGCTTGAGATGTGGAAGTGTTTTATTGTTTTATGACTTCCAACAGCTGCACAGATCTGAGCAAAAGCCCTTATCTGGGTATTGTTTCAGGTGGATGCTAAATACTGCTAGCTTTCAGCAGTGTGGGTTTTAACTGAGATAAACTCAGATGACAAGAAATTATGTCATTTTGCAAGTTATCCCAGCAGTAATGTTTGAGATATTAATTTAAGAACTCTCTGAGACAGACAGCATTCTGTAGTCTGTCTTGGACCTGACCCAGAAGACCCATTCACCACACATTTGCCTTGCACTGATGAACTAAGTAAGTCTAGGTTACAGTAATTCTCTTAGATAGTCAGGAATATAGCTAAACTTAATATAGATGTTTTTCTTTATTTATCTGAGACTGTCCTACAATGTTGTTTTAAATATTTTCTCTGATTTTGAACTCTGCTGTTACTGTAAATATATACTGAGTATTTTCTTGTTCTTTTAATATGTATTATTAAATATATTTAAACCTTTCATTGTGTCTGATCTGTCTAGAGATATTAAAGTTCTGAGAGTACTTGCATATTTATTTTGTAACACTGTGTGGGCCACTCCTAATAGCCTTGCTATTGGTCAAACTACCATTTGTATTGATAGTAACATTACACAGTAAAATTGGACATCCTTTGTTAAGGGCCTTAAAGTAGCTGATAAGTGGTTCTGGTGGTAGTGATAACTACCTTATAGTCTGGGCACAAGGGGACATAGCTAGTAAACCTTTGCCAGCATTTCCCATGTGTGTGTGTGTGTAAAACAAATCTCCAAGAGTGTGTATGTCAGCTACTAGGGCAGGGACATGAATCACTGGTTGGACAGAGAGAGTGTTGGAGGACTTGGCTTGGAACCCTGGCTAAGGTCTCAACTCTATAGCTGTGCCAGTGGGGAGTCCTATCGGGGTCTGAAGAAAGATGGAGAAAGGTCTCAACTCTATAGCTGTGCCAGTGGGGAGTCTTATCGGGGTCTGGAGAAAGATCAAGAAACCAGCCCCTGACTGACTGTGGTCTATGTGTGCTTTTAAGGGAAGTTGCCCTTGATGCAGAGAGCTGCATCCGGAAACACTGTGTGTGTGTGTGTACTTGTCACCCTCCCAATGTACGTTCCCCCACTGGTGCTAGTGGTGAAGATTGAAGCTCCTTGATTACTGGTCTAGTGGTGGTGCATCACAATCACAACCTGTCAAAGAAAATAAATAGAGTTACTTGAATCTCCTGGAAGACATGGAATGTAACACATGGTAGGAGCATGTGGACAATGAAGCAAATAGGTGTAAGATCCAATCAGAAGCTGACTCTCTGCTTGGCAAAGGTGTAAAACTAGATGAATCTGGGAACACAAAAACTGAAGCAGGATGACAGGAGGAAAAAATGAGAGAGCAACAAATAATGGCACAGAAGATCACAGCAATCGACAATTGAGAAGAATGACCAGCAATTGAATTGCAAGCAGCAAGCTCAGAGAAATAAAACCACATAAGGAGAGACAATTAGAAAGAAATATGAATGCCACTACCAAAAGGAGAGTACAGATGAGAAAATAGAGCAGATAAAACTTGGAAGACTCAGGGGACACAGAAAAGCTCTGGTGGACAATAGGGCACTGAGAAAGACTGGACAGATCACCAGAGGACTGCAAAATGCAATGCACTAGAAGGATGTACAGATGAGTATCTCAGATATCTAACAGAAGGAGACAAGCACAACAAAGCAATGATCTGATGGGTAAGCAAAGAATACTGCACTAAAAGACACATACTGCAAAAATGATCTTTTTTCTTCATTCCAGCCCTTAAGGTATAGCATATTGTTCTACCTCCCCTGCTAAAAATGACTATAAAATAGAATATTTATACATATGGGAAGTGGTTACCATCACATTGTCCACTACTTCAGTGGAAGACACAGATGTAGAAGGGACCAAGGAAAAGATGCAAAAATCTTTATGCCCAATGGGTCTTCTGCCATGGGTTCAGGAAGTAAAGGTTAATGCAAATATAATAATGATAATTAATGCATGCACAGAAAACAAACATTGATTGTAACTGGTGGCACTGGGTTGAAAGTGCACTTTAAAAGCAGAATATAATTCAAAATTTTACACAGGCGAGGCAGCTCAGGCTAGGCAAGGGAACACTGTAATTAAATAGGGTAACAAGTGCAAGAAGATAAAGGATGAAGCTCCATGGATTTCTGGGTTCCCACAAGACTTTACGTGGAAGAAGCGGAGGGGAGGGGCCTGGGTGTAAGTGTAAACTAAAGCACACAGAGTCCAGTGTAGGACACTATCTCAGAGACCAAGGAAAGCTCAGAAAAGGCAGAAGGGAGAAAAGAAAGTGGAGGAACAGACACGGGTAGAAAGAGGTACACTAAAGATAGTCAGTTGGAATGTAAGTGGTTTCTCAAATCTGGTAAAGATGATACAGATGAGGTTGGTGTGGACTGAAGCAGTTGTAGTGTTGTTTTGACACACAGAGCAAAAGATAAGGGGAGAGAAAAAATCCTGTGTAAGGAGTCTTTTAAAGGGGAGGAGGATCACAGGGTAGGGGAAGGAGAGTGATGGTTTGTCACAGTGTTTAGGAAATGCCTGTAAGTAGTTAATGAAGCAGAAGCAATGATGGAAGTTGGCTAATTTGACAAGGGAGAATCTTGGAGGGAAGATGGACCACAGGCAACTTGTATATCCCAAATAAAGATGAATGTCAGTTCTATACAGAACTCTTTAATAACTAACAATAGTGGAAAAGCAGGACAGCATGGTGATGAGGGACTTTAATGTCAACTTAGGATCAAGCACTGACAGCATATTTGTAAAGACAACATATAGTAAATCAAAACAGGTAGGAAGAACATTACAGATGGCACATGGTATGATATTTGGATGGAAAAGCACTGGGTAACAAAGAAATATACCTTTTAAGTGACCTAAGCAAGTAAATTGGACAGATTCCTAGGGAGAAAGAAGATACTGCAGAGGATTAAGGACATAGTAGTGGTGCAGCATTTAGCATTGTCACCTCACAAGCAAGAGGTTCTCTGGTTCGATTCTCTGCTAGGGTGCCTTCTGTGTGGAGTCTGCATGTCCTCCCTGCATTTATGTTGGTTCCCTCTGGGTGCTCCTGTTTCCTCCCACATCACAAAGACATGTGTCTGGAGTGTTTCTCCCCAGGCCTCTGCTGAAAGTTGGCTCTTTCCAAGTTGAATAATGATATGCAAGAAAGACACATATCCATCCATGTATCAGGTGTGGAGGTAGTAAACAGAAGAGAAAGGAGCAAGGAGTTGAAGATGGGCTAGCTACAAATGGAAAGAGTAGGGAGAACAAGAAAAACTAATAACCGTTTTTAAGGAAGTGATCCAAAATGATATGAAAGACAAAGGCCAGGTATGGAAGAACTCGTGGGAAGGAATGAAAGCTACAGTGAGGGCAAGGGTCATGCAAAGGGAAGAGGTAAGGATAAAACTAGAAGAGATGGAAGGTTATAAAAAAGACCAGCAAGAATATAAAATGAAACAGGGAAGAGGGGATGAATAGTAGATGAAACACAAAAGGAAGAGGAAGCATTAAAATTGAGTTCAAAATGAAACTTTGATCAAAAGAGGTTTTATCATGGCATTTGAAGGATTACTAGGTGAATTCATGGGCTGGACTCCAGCAATAAAATTCAAAGAGAAGAGGAAATATACCAAAATCATTTGTATAAGTGATGGAGAAGGAAAAGAAATTAAGGAAGATTGGTTGATAAGGATTCTCAAGGCTGGAATGATACAAAAAGAAAAGATGTATTGCAAACAAGACCAATGAGGGAAAAGGAAAGGAAGCTATCTAAGAAATACAGGAAGTAGAACACCTAGGGTTAAGGTTGACACTACCTCAGAGGAAACACCAAGAGTAAGCCTAGAAACATTAAAAGCAAACATATGAAGAAGATTAGGAAAAGGAGAGAGACATCACTTTCATACTGATGGGTAGGATAAACACAATCAAGCAAATGATCAGTCCCTTAACATTATACCTACCTAGGCTCATCCCCATGGACTCAAATGCAAAGGGGTTGATGCAAATACAAGATATTCCTGAAAGACAAATGCAAAAAGGGAACAAGAGGAGAATAAATAGAAGTAAATGCAAAACCACAAAAAAAATAGGAGGGTGGGGGATATCGTACCTCCCCACGTATGTCCTGTATCCTCAGCACTTAGCATATTAGCAAAAGGAACAGAGAGGGGAGCATTAGGTGGAGGAGGGAGAGGGCCAAAGGCAAGAGGTGGAGAGAAGTGATAGGGAGGGCCAATGGCAAGAGGTGGAGAGAAGTGATAGGGAGGGCCAATGACAAGAGGTGGAGAGAAGTGATAGGGAGAGCCAATGACAAGTGGTGGAGAGAAGTGATAGGGAGGGCCAAGGCAAGAGGTGGACAGAAGTGATAGGGAGGGCCAATGACAAGAGGGGGAGAGAAGTGATAGGGAGGGCCAATGAAAAGAGGTGGAGAGAAGTGATAGGGAGGGCCAATGACAAGAGGTGGAGAGACGTGATAGGGAGGGCCAATGGCAAGAGGTGGAGAGAAGTGGTAATGGAAGGTAACAAGGGGGAGATGAAAATGGAGAAACATGGAATGCAGGACTATAGCAAAACAAACATTTTGGGGTAAAGGAGGGTGAGGAGGAAAATAAGTAAAGGGAAGGGAAATAGCATAGAATATGAGAAGAAAAGGAATTAATGGAAAAGTATGACCTCCCAAAAGATGAAAAGAAGGGACTTAACATTCTGTTGAATATCTAGATAAAAAGGAAAGTAGATGAAGAAAAGAAGGATGCAAACAGGAAAACAAAGAAGGAAAGGGAAGTGCCACTGGGGAAATGAAAGAGAATTAAGAAAGGGAAATGCAATGTCATTGATAAGGATTTGACAGAAAGAGAAAACACAGTAAGTCTGAGAACATTGAAAGAATGCTATGGTAGTAAAGAAGGCTGGACACTCACAAAGCAGGTATGGTGAAAGGTTGTAAAAATAGTGGGATGAAACCAGGGAAAAGGAGAGCAACACCTTAGGATAATACCTGAAAAACTCCACGCATTAGGAAAGTTTGAAAAGGAGAGAAGGAAACCTGATAATAAATGCTGGAAATGTGTGACTAAGGAGGCAGGAGGCATACATTCTATGGGAGAAGCAGGAATAGGAAATGGTGACAGAAAATTGGCAAATGTTTGGAGAAAGAAGGGAGTCCACTTGGGAATATGGAGTGTGGAGGATAGAGAAGGAGAACAACAATGAAGGGGAAAATAACAAAAAGATCCAAAGTATAGTGGTGTACAAGATCAATTTATTTATTAGCATTTGTTTACTGGGAAAGTCAAACTTGGTGTGATCCTCATTTTCAGTAGTGGCCCTCGAAGGAAAGCTCCAGAAATTAATTACATTGAAGGAAACATTCTACCATTAAGTAGCTATTTATCTACAGAATTAGTAACAGCATATTGAAAAAAATGAAGGATAGTGTTCAAAGATGGGTGATAAAAGGAAAAAGTAGGAAATATAGCATTTTAACCACATCTGAATAATGGCATTTTGGAAGTTGTCAGACTGAAACTTAAGTAACATGATATTCAACTTGTTACAGACAGAATTATATAGTTTGAAAAACAGCATTTAGACAGTGATCAACAAGAGAATTAGTAGAGTGATAAAGTCCTATTTACATAAACAATATCACTTGAGGATTGTATGTATCTTTGTAAATTTGAGAAAGTATTTGATTATGGATGAAGGAAGTTCATAATTTATGTGAATTTGTAAAGGGAAGCATAGTCACACAAAGCACTGATAGTGCCAAGGTTGAGAATTTCCTCTAGGAAATACAACATTGCAGTCTTTTGTAGAGTCTGATAGCTAGAGAACCTTGTGTAATCTCACATCACTGTCAGGCAGTGGAGCAGATACACACATAATCTCACATTAGTGTCAGGCAGTGGAGCAGATACACACGTAATCTCATATTAGTGTCAGGCAGTGCAGCAGATACACACGTAATCTCACATTCTTGTCAGGCAGTGCAGCAGATACACACGTAATCTCACATTACTGTCAGACAGTGCAGCAGATACACACTTAATATGGGTTTATATTATTTCAGCGAATGCTTAAAATAGCGAACACTGTTTAATCAACCCAATAAAGTCAAAATCCCTAAATCTCGAACACACGTAACAGCGATTTTTTTTCCCAGGGAAAGAAATCCCTGGGCCGTGTTCAGGACTTTGACATTTCCTCTATGGGGGGTGCCCTTACTTTATTTTGATTTTTTTTTTTTTTTTTTTTTGTTATGGATCAGCGATTTTTTTTTCCCTGTGGAAAAAAATCGCTGTTCCGTGTTCGAGATTTAGGGATTTCAACTTTAATGGGTCGATTAAACAGCTTTTGCTATTTTAAGCATTTGCTGAAATAATATAGACACACAATCTATTACTGTCAGGCAATGCAGCAGATACACATGTGATCTTACATTACTGTCAGGCAGTGCAGCAGATACACACCAGCAATGAGTACTGGGAGTTGTATTATGGGGGATGATTTTGTAGAGCAAAGCCTTGTTATTAAACTGACAATTTAAATTTCTTTTGAAACTGTGAAGGGTAGCATTTTTTTTATTGCAGGTTGAATATCATTCCAGCATTTATGTATATTTATGGAGAAAGGGGTTTTGCTTTAGTTATTATAAGCTTTGTGAGTTATGATTAAGTACTGATCCTTGAATCTTAGATTTCTAGTACGGGTGTACCACTGGAGTATGTTGGCAATGGCTGGAACCTGTGCTGGATGATGTAACAATTTGAAGGCTACTTTTAGTTGTACTTAGGCAACTAACTCAGCGAGTTCTCTACAGTTTATTTTTGAGAGCAATACAGCGATGAATTTTGGAGTTTAAATCAGCAGAAGATTTGATGATTTTGTTACAGCTTTGTTCTGGTTTGGACAACTCCCCATATAGTAGATTTATGAAGAGTAAGGAAGCATACAGTAGACTGGCAGTAGAAGGGACATTGCAGTGGTTATAGTATTTTTTTCTTTCTTTATTTGCAATTTGTTTACTAGGCAAGTGAGTTATTCTACTTCCCATTTTCAGTCATGACCTAGGTATTAAAGAACAGTACAAAATACAGATGAATATGCAATGGTATTACATTACAATGGTAATGCCTTAAGACAGCTAACACAGAAAATGCTTACATGGATTCATTGTTAGGAAATGTATGACATAATAAGGAAGAAAGTATGTACACAGACACACAGAGATGTATACACACACACACACACACACACACACACACACACACACACACACACACACACACACACACACACACACACACACACTAGTATAAACATATTTGCACATACTTATGATATGGAGTATCCAGTAGACAATTTAATAAAGATTATGATACAATAAAATTTCAAATGAGGATATTTCTTTGGTTAATGAGGTAGATGTTAGCCTTATATAATAATCTAAGTTTCCAATTGGTTTTCTGGATATGTTAGTCAAATTGTAGTCTTGATCATTTATCATCCCTCATAATTCTTATTGTTTGACTTTTCCAGTCTTGGTGTCATTAAGATATTAAGGTTAGTGCTAGTGTTTTTGATGACTGTCAGCTTTGGGGAAAAAAAAGTATCATTTTTTTGTTTTTATAGTGCTTATAAGTTTTTGGAATGTTTAAAGCCAGGATTCTATGAACAGGACATCTTGTGTTATCTGTGGGTGAGAGTGACAGATGAGGGTCAAGCCATTTGCATAGTGTATAATATTATCTTGATTTGTTTATGCTCCCATAGCATTGATGAATGTGTAAAATAGGAGTGTACCTAGTACAGACACTTGAGGTAAGCCTATTTGTACAAGTTTGTATCTTAAGTGAAAATTTCGCCATTTTACCTATTGACTTCTGTCAGTAAGATAACTACTGAACCAGGATTTTTTTTTTTTTGGTTTGATGCTGTATTCAAGGCATTTAAGAGGTTAGGGAAGAGGGTGGAGAATAAAGACCTCATATAAATCATGGTTTACACTATCCAGAAAGAATAATATAGGTGTCTCAGTTCTATGGTATGAAACAAATCCCTGCTAGGTTTGAGATAATAAGCCATTGTCTAGAAAGTAGGTCAGGATTTGAGTGTGGATATATTTTTCCAGGATTTTGGATATAGGTAAGAGTATAGTCATATGCTATCTGTAGTTAGAAAGTTCTGCAGAGCTTCTATCTTTATGCAGGGGAATAATATAGGATTTTTCTAAAGGGATGGAACATATGATTCATTAATAGATCGGTTGATCAGTATGCACACTGGGTACACTAATGCATGGATCGGTTGATCAGTATGCACACTGGGTACACTAATGCATGGATCGGTTGATCAGTATGCACACTGTGTACACTAATGCATGGATCAGTTGATCAGTATGCACACTGGGTACACTAATGCATTGACTGGTTGATCAGTATGCACACTGTGTACACTAATGCATGGATCAGTTGATCAGTATGCACACTGGGTACACTAATGCATTGATCAGTTGATCAGTATGCACACTGTGTACACTAATGCATGGATCGGTTGATCAGTATGCACACTGGGTACACTAATGCATGGATCGGTTGATCAGTATGCACACTGGGTACACTAATGCATGGATCAGTTGATCAGTATGCACACTGGGTACACTAATGCATGGATCAGTTGATCAGTATGCACACTGGGTACACTAATGCATTGGCTGGTTGATCAGTATGGGCACTGATATCTGAGTCTCTCTGTGAGGGATTCTCTTTCTCTGGGACTATTTCTAGAATATTATGGTGTTTTCAGTGGGACAAATAATGTTTCCTTGCTCTGTCAAGAAATACTATGAGCTATTACAACTGGAATTCCCATAACAATTACCCATCCTCCAATGCTTTCAGTACCAGCTGCACCTAAGAAAGCAGAATAATTTATATACATCCTTACTCTTTCAAATTTTTATACATTCACCCAAGATCTGACCCAGAAACTATTAATCCAGCTGCTGCCCATCTTTTTGTTAATTCTAATTCATCCCTTTCAGACACGGAAGGTAAAATAATTGATATCTTTGGGAAGAATGTGTGTATGCTTCTGCAACTTTAATTTTTATAATTTTGAATTGTCAGTCTCATGTGTTAAAGTTTATACTGACTAACTGTGATGAAAGTATGAGGAATGTTTTAACAGCAGTTTCCCCTGTGAGGAAAGTTTGACAGGTCACTATGCATTGTTTAAAGCATATATATATATATATATATATATATATATATATATATATATATATATATATATATATATAAAACTCTGTAATAGAGTTGCTGCCACTGGTACTGTGTATGAAGTTTGCTTGGCTGTGCTTTCAGAACCTTCCAGAAGATGTAAGAACTGAGCTTTTAAATTCTCCTTTGGATAGATTTGTTTTTTGGAACCTCTGTTGCAGTGGGTATCAAAATGTTATGAGAGAGGTAAGCTGACACAGGAAATCTCAGATTTTTCAGCCCTCCTTCTGCAATTTTTCCAAGTGATTTTCTGCATCCTCATACAGTTTTGACAAGAAACAAAATAAACAATCTCAACAAAATACTGGGAAGCATATGATTTCAAAGTAATGCCAAGGAGGTTCAAAAAAAAAAAAAAAAAAAAAAACAGGAATCCCCAGAATAAAAAACAGTCAAATGTGACAGACTGACTATATAAGTGGCCCAGTGTCCCCTCCCACACTGACAGTCCCTTATATCTTCTGGAAAGTTCACTTCTCTTTGGCAACAGATTGTTTCAGACAAATAGGTTCTGGGACTAATTTAGTGAGTTTACAAATGGCAGTGGGAATAAATTCCTCATTTCCAGGGAATTATTCCACATTCATGAGACCAAACTCCTCTGTCTCCTCCTGTCCTATAGTACATGTGATAGCACCCAAGTTCAAAATGCTGTAATTTCACAACCTGATACACTTCTTCCTCTTTCAAGTTTTTCTGTAACCTGACATTGAAAATAAACTTATCATCACATTCCTATTAATCCATATTTCATGTGTTTCTTAAGGTTTTAAGTGTCTGAGTTAGATTATCAGTTCTCAGCCTTAGCCTTTAGGCTATCCATTGCTCCAAGAGTGTTCAGAAAGTGTCCAGCTCCCAACTTAGCACATTGCGGGTTACAAAGTATCCATATTTTTTTTACATATTCAGATGACTTGTTTATTTTTGTAGAGTCTTTTCCAAAGTGTCAAGAATCTCTCACTTGGGTGAGAGATCTCCTACACACATTGAGATTCCGAGAAAACATTCAAAGGTCTTTTTGACTCCATCACACAGGATTGTTATTCTTGGATGTCTTCTAGCTAACTTTGCACAAAGAGCTTTTCTTTCACAGGAAAAAAAATATACATCTGCACTAAAATCTATTTCAGTGGGTTTTCACTCAGACATCAGTTACTATGAGGAAATACCTCAGGATTCTGGGTCTCTTGGAATCTATGATACTCACAATGCCCCTAGCCTGAGAAAGATACAGTGGCCCCTGTACCAAGACCCATTATCATTTAAGATTCCAGTTCTGGAGTTTGTGAGAAGAGAAATCACATATTGGTGACATCAAATATCCTTGAATCTGGGTCTCCTGCTCTCCCTTCCTGCTCCAAAGAAGTCAGTCACAACAGATGCCTTGAACTTTGCTTGGGGAGCATTATCAAAGGGGATAAAAGTGCAAGGTATCTGGGACAACAAAGACACACACAAGCATATAAACATAGAGATGCTTGCCCTTATCTGGGCACTCAACTCTCTGAGTCACCTCTGGTCCCTGGGACCACTTCAAGTTGTTACAGACAATACCACAGTGCTATGGTACATAAACAAGAAAGCAAGAACCAAATCTTACTCCCTGTGAAGATTAGCCATGCCAATATGGATATAGTGTCACAGCACAATCTCACTGTACAGGCTTCGTACATTCTGTCAGAACAAGATTTGTGGCAGACAAGCTGAGCAGGACAAGGCCAGATCCTCACAAATGGAAACTAGATCAGTGAGGTTTTCCAAGATTTGATCTATCTTTGGGGAGTTCCTCAAGTAGATATTTTTGCCACCTCTCTGAACAATCAGCTGATAAAATTCTACTTCAGGACTCCAGGACAAGAAGATCTAGAAAACAGATGCCCTTTCTTTTCCTTGGATAGGAATGTTCCTGTATGCCTTTCGACTCTTTCCTGATATCCAGGGTACTTCTGAAGATTCAGAAGGACTCCCCCAAGATCATTGTGGTGACTCCCTTCTGGGCCAGTCAACAGTGGTTCATAGGTCACTACTCGGCTAACTGCCTTTGTGGGCTATTTTTTAAACCTTGCACCTTGTGTATATAAGATAAACACCTTAACCGTTATGCCAACCTCCCACCCTTCTGGCTTTTCCTTCTTTTGGAAATGGCCAGGCCCATTACCACAAACTTCCTAAGAGTGGATTTGCCCACACAAGAACTGCAGTGTATGATATAGCCTGACCCCATTCACCTTCAACTGACTGCCTGAATGATAGGATCTCACTGTCTTTTAGGATCCTGTTTACTGAGGACATGCAGCAGGTAATAATGGAGGTAAGACAGCCTGCTACTAGAAATTCACATATAAGCAAATGGAAAAGATTTTCTAGCAGGTGCTAACAAAATGACAAACACCCATTCAGGGCTAGTTTTTTTCTGGTTATGCAATATTTGTGATAGTTATTTTCCTATGGCCTGTCTTACTCCTCTATCAAAGTTTATTCGTCAGCCATTTCAGCATGTATGCCCAGGGACCCCTGTCTTTCAATGCATTCTTATGTCAAAATTTCTTTAAAAGGAGTATTACATAAGAGAAAACAAAACTGATGGCTCCTCTTAGGATCTTAATTTTGTGTTAGAAAAGTTAACACTTCCTCCATTTGAACCAGCTTATCTGGCTGACTTGAGTTTCTTAACATAGAAAACAGTTTTGCTGATTGTTCTAACGTCTGCAAGAGTTGAACTCCCTTATGGTAGATTTTCAATAGAGATAAGGTTTATTTGAGAGCTACTACTTTGTTTATGCCTAAAGTGGTTTCTGAGTTCAATTTAAGCTAGACTATCCATCTCCTGTGTTGTGTTTCTGAATCCAAAACTGAAGGAGAATGGATACTTCATTCTTTGGTTGTCACAGACAACTCAGACACTATATTAAGAGAAAAAATCTTTTAGAACTTCCAATCAGTTATTCATTTCTTGTGAAGGTAAGAAGAAGGGACAACCTGTGTCAAAGTAAAGTATTTCCAAATGGTTGTCTCATGCTATTATCTTTTGTTAGTCCCAACACAACAAAACTATTCAAGTAATTCTTCCTTTCTGCAGCTTAACACCCAGAGCTGATGTTTGAGGTACAATAACTCCTCAATGAGAAGTCAACTTCTCTGGTTTAGTAGGGCTACGGCCCACTGTTTTATAAATAGTTTAATTGCATAATTGTTGCTATTTACTGAAACAAGCATGAACATGCTGTGCCAAATAATATATATATATATATATATATATATATATATATATATATATATATATATATATATATATGTATGCACATATATATGTATAGATATATAAAACCACTACAAATGAGAAAAAATCCACAGATACTCAGAAAACACAGAGCCAAAAATAATCCATAATCAAGAATAATTGGGTCAGTGAAAATATCACATCCAATAAAAATGTTCTAATTGTTTATTAAAAAGGGTATACAAAATTGGCTAAGCGCTTCTGTCCCTATACTGAACCGGGACTTTATCAGAACAGTTAATGTGCCATACACTAAATTAATTTACTGTGCAATGAATTAAGATAATGTGTTGTTAATGACAAATCAAATTAAAGCACTAATCTTGCATTAATACACATTCTCACCTTTAAAATCACAGCAAATGCAAATACAAACCAACTCTATCATTAAGTTAAAGCGATGCTAGTTCATACCCAGCGCTGAATGGCATACTATCTATAAGCAGTGTGCTTAAACTGCAAGCAGCCTAGCTTTAAGTTAATGTTTAATATAGTAAATGTTTTATACATAAAATATTATTTCTTAATTTTCATTAATTATTTTATGTTTCCTCTTGTGCTTTAATTTAATGATGGAGTTAGTTTGCATTTGCATCTACTGCCATTTTAATTGTATATTTTAAGCATTCATAATGTGTATTGATACAATATTAGTGCTTTAATTTGATTTGTTGATAACATCACAGGATCTTAATTCATTGTACTATAAATTAGTTTAAAGTGTGGTACATTAACTGTTCTGATGATGTCCCAGTTCATTATAGGGACAAAAGCACTTAACCAAGTTTATATATATTGTTTAATAAACAATTTGAACATTTTTATTGGATGTGCCATTTTCCCTGTCCCAGTTTTTGCTAAGTGTTATTGTTGGTTGTGGATCTGTGTGGGACCTTGGTTATATTTGGTTTTATATATCTAAACATATATATGTATATGTATGTATGTATAGATGTAATATATATATTATATACATATATTTATATGTATATAAACAAAATACACATAAATACCCTCAGTAGCTCTGAATGCCCTCTTTCAAAACATCCACATCAGCACATACAATCTCATCTAATGGAACCTCTACTTCTAAATCCATAAGGCAAGCCACCACACAATCCAACATTCTGGTCACTTGAAACTCCATTGTGAGTCACACTGATGTCCAGCTCACCAGTCTGAGTAAGAAAGTAAGGAAAAAAATTACAGTCAGTTGCTTATCAGGGGCCAGGATCTGCCACATTATGCATGCACTCATGTCATTGGACCACAAGTAACAGTATGACTCAGTCATAGTCCATGTGGGTGTAAATGACCTGAGACTTACCTCCCTAGCCTATATGAAGAGAGACATCATGGAGCTCTCAGAATATGTGTCCCAAGCTGGTATGAGCCTAGCACTGAGCAGCATTTTACCTTCTCCAAGGATGATGCTGTAATATGAACAAAAGTTGACTGACTTTACTAATTGGTTTAGTTTCTGGTGTCATTCTATGGGGGATCAATAATTGTTAGCATGGAAGGAGATAGTCAATGGACCATGCTGCCTCGCCCCTCTAGGCTTTCAAATATTGGCTAAAACATTGTCCTCCCCCATAGGTCCTTTTTTAGGCGATGCCATACTGAAAGTACTTGTGACATATCAAATCAAAGCCAAGAAAATCTAAAGGTGTACTCAGTGCTAGGAGTCTAAACAAAAAACTCCACTCCCTAGAAGCTCTCTTTACCCTAGAAAATGTTGATATCTGTGTGGTCACTGAGACATGGTTTAAAGCAGCAGAGAGCACACTGACAGTGCAAGGTTATAATGCTTTCCACACATTTTGACCAGCTACTACACTAACAGGGACTAAATGTGAAGGTGTCTCGA
>NC_056731.1:1829038514-1829083514 GCF_019279795.1 Protopterus annectens | reverse complement strand
GTCCCCAATATCTTTATTTATGAGGTCCATGATGATCCTTTCCATAGCTTTGCAGACCAAGCTAGTCAGGCTTATGGGGCGATAGTTTCCAGGATCCGTTGAGGCGCCACCTTTGTGGAGAGGGACCACTGTTGCTGTATGCCACGCTTTGGGTACATATCCTGTAGTAAGGCTGAGATTGAACAGTAATTTTATGTTTGGGGTTAGCTCTTCTTGGAGTTCATGTAGGACGCATCCCGGGACACCGTCTGGTCCCATTGATGTTGTGTTTTTTGCTTTGGAGAGGGCAGCTCTTAACTGAGCATCTGAGATGTCAGGGGGGCAGCACTCTGCTGGAATAAATATTTGCCCTTTTGGTGGGGAGGGGGGTGAGAAGTTTGCACTGAACCTGTCAGCTAGGATGTTGGCAATGTCTGTGGGTTCGGTGTATTTTTTGTCATTTTGGACTAATTCTGAGCATATCTGGGAATTCCCACCCAGGTTCCTAACATAACTAAAGAAAGCCTTGTGATTATCCTTAGTGTCCTGTGCAATTTTTCTCTTGAAGCTGGCCTTAGACAATTTTATGAGTGCCCGTAGTTTTTTGCTAATACTGATCAGAGATGCCTTCCCTTTTTGGGATTTTGCTCTATCATGTAGTAGCTTCCTCCTTCTATTGTATAGTTTGTTTATGGCTGGGGTCCACCAGACAGGACGTCTGCCTTTGGAGGATTGGGACTTGGTTTTATTTGGGATTGCATGATCCATGCATTCCTGAAGGTGTTCATAGAATGCGTTTATAAAGGATTCTGCGGTCTGGGCCGTATTTTCCACAGGCCCGGGGGCTTTGAAGGATTCCACCTCGGTTTTTTAGGAGTGTGAAATTTGCATTATAGAAGTTTTTCACTGTGGTTTTCAGGGCAGGGGGTGGAGTCGGGATGTGAATATCCAGTGAGATTAGTTTATGGTCTGATCTTACCAATGAGGGATACACTTCTGGTCTGGAGCATAGAGTCCCCATGTTGGTGATGATCAGGTCCAGTATGTTTTCCCCTCTTGTGGGAGTGGTAACAAGTTGTTCCATAGCATATGAGTTTATAAATTCTAGGAACCTTTGGGCTAGGGTGTTGGAGCTAGAGTAATGCTCCCAGTCTATGTTTGGGTAGTTGAAGTCGCCCAATATAATATTGTTTGGAGAGACCTTCATATTTTCCAGTGTTCTCAGGAAGGCCGAAGGGTGTTCCTGGGTTTGGGAGGGTGGTCTGTAGCAGGCTATAAACTGGAAGGCAGTTTTACCCACTGTTAGTTGCACATGGATAGTCTCTGATGCTTTGTGCTGTGCCACCAACCTGGAGGTGTGGGTATCTTTGACGAATTTTGATACTCCCCCTCCTTTTGTGGTTCGGTCCAAGTTTTGGGGCTGAAAAGCATGGTATGAGGTATAACCTGGTAGTGCTGTGGTGCTCTCGGGAACCTTGAACCAGGTTTCTGTTACTGCACAGATGTCGATGTTCTCCATGCTAAGGAGAGTTTTGAGTGTGTGCATCTTGAGGTTTAGACTTCTGGCGTTGAGTAGCATTACTCTTAGTTTCTTATCCCTTGTGATACCTATGGAGGTGGGTTTGTCTTCTGAGCCTTGCCTAAAAAAGGCACTATAGGGGTAGCAAGAGCCTTTGCCAATATCCGAAAGCCCAGGGGTGACAGGTGCAAGCCATCACTAGCGAAGCATCGTGGCTTGTCGAGCATGTCATCCCAGTCTGACAGGCATTGGATTCCCTTTGAATGACACCAATACGTAAGCCAATTGTTGAAATTGATCATCTTGTCTTCATATTGTGGCATCATTCTTGGTGAGGGTAAGATGCTACTCAAGGTCAGGGTCATACCAGCCTGGGCTACATGCTCAGAGAGCTCCTCTATTTCTCTTTTCATGTAGTCCAGGGAGGTACATCTCAGGTCATTCATATCAGCATGGACAATGACTGAGTCATATTTGTACTTGCCTTGGAGTGACCTGAGTGCTTGTGTTATATGGTGGATCCTAGTGCCTGACAGGCAGCTCACCGTGACCTTCTCCTTGTTCAGCCTGGTGAGCGGGACGTCAGTGTGCCTGATGATAGAGTCACCTATTGCAAGTGTATCAGGTGTGTTGTTTAGCCTTAAGGGCTGTGACTGTTCGGCACACTGGCTTTGTGAGCTATGTGTTGCATGTGTTTTGTTTTGGGGTAGCTGTTGCTTGGGTGTCTGCTTTGGAGGTCTCTGCTGCTTAAGCAGGTTTTTATTTAGAGCCTACGAGTATGTTTTTGTGTGTTTATGTGTTTGGTTTGCTGTCGTGGTAGGTCTATGTGAGACTGGAATTGTAGTGAGTGTGGTTTCCTTCTCCTCCTGACTGGTTATGCCATTACTGAGTTGAGAGAGCTTAGCCTCCAGTATGGCTATATGGTTGCATCTCTCACATGTGTTGGAATTTGTTGGGAGGAGGAGAGGGTTGTCTGTGTACATGAGGCAGTTGTAACATTCCCTCAAGATTCCCAGATTCACCAGCTGGACCGGAGAGGAGATTGACAACTGACCTTTGGACATACTAGAATAGTATTGGGAATTCCTTTATAATTGAAAAAAAGGGCTAATGGGGAACAAGGTACTCAAGGGGAGTTTGTGAGGGTGTAGTGCTTTTAATTTTTTAGTGCTGACTTATATAATTGCTTTAGTGAGCAAGTGCCAGGTAACTTAAATGCAATGTGTTACAGGTAACTTAAATGCAAAAACACAAACAGTAACTTTCTTTCAAGTGAAACAAGGAAATAAGTACAGTAAGCAATGCAGATATCACTAGGGATCCACAGAAGCACTGAAAAGCCACGTTTTAGGTGGAATTAGCGTTTCAGGGAAATAACAAGCAAACAAACAACAAGCATACAAACAAAGCTAGATTCAGCAGGCCTGGATCTAGTCTATGCTACAGCAAACAAGGTGTAACAATTTCAGTAAGAAACAGTTCAAATATGCAGGCACTATAAGCCTTTAACCAGAAATTCCCAGCTCAGAAGGGCAGAGTCCAGCCTTTCCTCCCACAAGAGTGCAGACCACGAACCTTCTTAATGTAAAATAACTGGCCTGAAGCCCAAGTGCTTAAACCAGAACTAATATACTTTTAGAATAACAGACACTGAGCCCTCAATCAGCAGTTCCCAACTTAGAAGGATGTAAGCTACATGTCCTGCCACCACAGTGCAGGCCACAAACCTTCCTAATGTAAAACAACTGGTCTGAAGCCCAAGTGCTTAATCCAAAAGACTTAGAATGATAGCTACACTTTAATCAAGTTACTACCAAGCAGTAATAAATACAATTGAATACTTTAAAGAATGCCTGGATTAGTGCTCAAGTTATACAAACAAAGCTAGATTCAGCAGGCCTGGATCTAGTCTATGCTACAGCAAACAAGGTGTACCAATTTCAGTAAGAAGCAGTTCAAATATGCAGGCACTATAAACCTTTAACCAGAAATTCCCAGCTCAGAAGGGCAGAGTCCAGCCTCTCCTCCCACAAGAGTGCAGACCATGAATCCTTCTAATGTAAAATAACTGGCCTGAAGCCCAAGTGCTTAAACCAGAATTAATACACTTTTAGAATAACAGACACTGAGCCCTCAATCAGCAGTTCCCAACTTAGAAGGATGTAAGCTACCTGTTCTGCCACCACAGTGCAGACCACAAACCTTCTTAATGTAAAACAACTGGTCTGAAGCCCAAGTGCTTAAACTAAAAGGCTTAGAATGAGATACACCAAGCAGTAATAAATACAATTGAGTACTTTTAAGATGACGCAAAAGCAAAATAAAGTAGGAAGAAACACAAATACAGTAAAAGCAGATAATTTTTTTTTATCTTTTTTAATTTTTTCTATGATCTTAAACATTGATGAATAATCATGTATTGAATTCTGTAATAACATCTGATTTTTATATCATTGATCAAAACAAGAAAGATGAAAATAGCTGAATTATTATTCTGCTTAATGTAATAAATTAGTCAGAGAGAAAACCATATTTTATTGTTCATAAAATGGTTACATATATTAAAATATTTTCCACTAAACTGTGAAACAAAATGTATTAACCATTAATGACAAAAGCACCTACTTTAGAACATTGCAATCATAAAAAGACACTAAAACTCTATCATTATAATCCACCAATAATAATACTCACCAATTACGACCACTTTATGAACTGTATACATATCATGTGTCTAATTATGATAAAAACATGTAGAGTAAAGTATTTCAGTTTGCTTTACACAAATGCACACTAGTCCTACAAGGATAGACTATTGACTTTTTAAATGTATCATCTTAGCAGGGTCAGTCATTTTTATCCACAGTCATTCACGAGATCCAGAAATTATAGTTACATTGACTGCATCCTTCTTAGATGTGCTCATGGTGCAGGATTTGATTTTTTCACCTTCATTTACCTACTGTGGGGCAATGAGCAAGTCACTTAACCAGACAGTGCTTTGAAGCCATTGGAAATTTGGGCTAGGCTCATAAATTATTTACAAAAATGATAATAATAATGACCAAAGTAACACATTGCAAATTTATTTCACAAGAGTGCACAGTAGCCAATTTTCCAACTTATTTCATAATGCATACTACTTGTGCAAAGCCAGATTAAAGACTGCTAAAAAATGATTAGATGATAAGAGCAGAAAGTACTTTCATCCTCTTCTGGGGAGTCCCCCACCACTGCCAGCAGTTATATCAACTTGTTTTCACTATGTACACCCCTAATTGTTATGAAGAAATACATTACATATATTTTATTCGTATGTCTGGATGAACACATGGAATGATATAAACATCACTAGCATCATACCATAAGCCTCAGCCATCTGTAGCACAGTTTAAAGAGAAGGATGAGAGCATACTATTTATCATCTGATAACATATGGTAAGTCAATATTCACAATCCCTGCAGCAGTAAAAACATTATCTGAATAATTCTATATTCAAAATAACTGTTACTAATACAGATGTTGCTGTTGGAAAACAACAAATGCTACAGTAGCTTTTGTTCAAGAACCCACAAGTCAGACAAAAATCAAAAATATTACTGTATGCAGCATAGCTTTTTTGGTGGAGGGGGGGGGCTTATATGCTTGCAGAACACCTACATCTCATTTTGACCTCCATATGCTTTTTCTGTCATCAGCTATCCCCTCTGACATCACTCAGTACAGGTCTTACCAGCTTGAATGGCTGAGAATGCCTATTGTTGAAGTATATACCTCCAGAGTCAACAGAGCCATATTGTGGACAAATGGGGCCCTATGCAGGTTAATGAACCAGGACCCCACTAACTATACCAGTTTCCTATTACTTGTCTGTCTCTCCCAATTACCATAAAAAATGTTCAAACCTGTTACTATAATACTATTTTCTTCTTTACTTTTATAATTATCACACACATTTAGATTTCATTTAAAACTTTTATTTCAACTTTTACAACAGAACATTGACAGCCATTGTTCTAAACCAAATAACACATTCACACTGAGAGCAGACATAGTATGAGAAAAAACTAAAGTTTACTTTCCTTGAAAATCACATTTAATTAAAATTCATCTGGAAACCCATTAAACTGTAAGAGATGTACTAGGATTCATATTCAAATACCATACAGTGAAGTAATAATTAGTGGTTGTGTGAATGTTGCAGGAATTCAATTTGCTAGCAACCTGCTGGACACAAGTATCACTTTTCAGGAGCAGCTCAGGAGTTACTGTCTGGTGAAGTAACTTGGTCAGAATCAAATGGATTTCAAATGAAGGCTGAGAGAACTAAACCCTGTACTACATGTAGCAGCTCTTTAACAACTGATAGCCTTACTCACCGTGTGCTATACAAACTGATATATCCCAAACACATTGTATTTCATACCTCAGTTCCTACAAAAAACAAGCTAAATTACAAATGCACTCATAGTCAAAATATTAAAATTAAGCTCATGGACTTCATGCTTTTCAGGTTATTCACAACTAAATAATAAACACATTGTGAACATTCAACAACACAAGGAAAGCAAGGATAACACACACAAAACACACAAACATAGCTTGTATGATGATGCTCCTGTATACACCATGACTACTGTAGTTCATATGTAGTTACTTGACTTGCAGTCCAGGGGACCACTGAGGTGCCTAGCCCAAATTTCCAGTGCAGTTGAATGTGCTAGCATTCTCCATTAATGTTCTGCCAGTTGAATGTGCTAGCATTCTCCATTAATGTTCTGCCAGTTGAATGTGCTAGCATTCTCCATTAATGTTCTGCCAGTTGAATGTGCTAGCATTCTCCATTAATGTTCTGCCAGTTGAATGTGCTAGCATTCTCCATTAATGTTCTGCACCTACTCTGCACTAACATACACAGTTTTGCAAAACCACAGGTGAAATATCTGGCTGTCTCAAATGCAGGTCTTGAAACTTTCAACATCTGTGTTCTGCATTCTTAATGCTAGCACTGATGGGTAATTGAAACCCAAATATGCAAATAGCCTAAGGCACAGCTTATGCAAGGAGCAGAGCCTGCTGTACTATGATTCAATTTAAATCTCTTACGTGACTCAGTTCTAAAAGATAGTGAAGGGAAAATTCATATTTGAATACAGGACAGCTACCACATCAGTTTTTTCAAAATCATAATAAATATATATATATATATATATATATATATATATATATATATATATATATATATATATATATATATTTATACAGAAAAAACTATCTCATACATTTCTTAACAAATGTACATTAAATAGAGAACTACCCCATCAATGTGTTAGACAACAAACAGTCATTTTTATATATAAAGCAATTGCTACAGCATTATGTGCCAGATGCAGTGTCATTTGTCATAGAAAAGAGAAAAGAGAAACAAAAACATTATTACTGGATGTCGGCCCATTTGTAGGGCTAGGGGTGTGACTAGGAGTATGGATAGGTAGGGGAGACCATGCTACTACTACGTAGGTTAAGCTTTTCAAAATGGTACCATTTAATAATGCCACTATAACTACACTTATGGGAGGGAAATTGTTATTTTATTAAAATTTTTGGTACCTTAGATGTCAAACTATTAGGGCTGAAGGTATAAGTAAAACAGTTACAAACTCACACCTATTTTCTTATCATAGAATGTAACAATATGATATCAAACAAACAAGAAACTTCTACTTGCAGAGTTTTAATAAAATATGTTTCTAGCAATCATTAGTAATCTCAATTAACAGCATTTTAATGCTATATTAACTGGTAGGGAACATTAAACATGACAATATGTTTTTATTTGATAATTTGCTACAGTTAATACCTTGCCGAATCACACAGTTGACAAGAAAACCAAAAATAGATCTATAGAACAAAGTTGGATTGTAGCATTATTAACTTAGATATTTTATTGCTTTAGAATTCTGTTTGCAGAATTAATATTGCAGAACTCAATAAAGAAAGCAAGCAGCTTGAAGTTTGACTCAGGAAAAAAAGAAAACTCAGCCTGAAGCCTAAAGAGTATATTTATGAGAAGAAAAATGGTTTAATGTTCAAAGCACAATCTCTCTCTCTCTCTCTCTCTCTCTCTCTATATATATATATATATATATATATATATATATATATATATATATATATATTGAAAGACAGATGAATCAACATGTCAAGAAGATTCTTAAAATTTTATTTATATTTCCCTAGTGAGATATATTTTTCTCATTAATTTACTGTGATGTGATTAATTACACTTTGCTTTATTAGTTTGCATTTTAGTGAAAAATAAAATTGTGCCTGCTGTAAAATAAAAAGGATAAAAGGCCAAAATGTTTTACCTAAAATTAAACTTATCTCTTAAAATGCAAATGCTTTGTCATATACTAGGAAACAATTTCAAACAAAAGTTTATAGTACTGAGCCATTCAACGTGATGTCAAGCAGGCATTCTTTCAGCATTGCATTAGCACAATACAACTAAATTAAATTTAAAAATATACATGCATTAACTCCATTAGGCACACACCTTGTGCATTAATAAACTAAGTCCATGGCATTAGCAATGAGAACAAAAGTTGTCTATAGGAAAAATTACAGATTTAGAACTCAGAAATGTAACAGCAACTAGTATGAAATTTTAAACAGATTTAGAGCTTCCTTATTTAGCAACACATGCAAAATTCCAAATAAAGTTGCCAAATGCTGTCAAGGCAGCTGAAGTGTAAATTCAAAGGCCTGACAGAGAATCTTTTATTTGGATTAAACTACAAGACACTACCGCACCCTGTAATACATTTGGATTATACATGCTTAATGATATTTTGCCCACAAAAGCCACCTGCTTTTCACAGCCAGCAGAAATGTGTACTTCTTCCATTCCTGAGGAAGCTTCTAATTTTGAGAATAAAAATGAAATTACTTTACAGATGTCATTTATAGTACACAGACACACACTGACATGAATGCAAGCACACATACACACACACACACACACACACACACACACACACACACACACGCACACACACACACACACACGCACATTAATTTATATAAGCTAGTGAATATGCATGCTAAGATATTAATTTTATTACCCTATTCACTGCACTGAATAGCAGATGGAGAGAGGCTCTATCACGAAGAAACGATAACAATGTATCTACGTCATCTTGTCATTTAACACAGTAACCTGTCTATATCCTTTTGAGTCAACACAGACTTCCCTTTAGCCCAAGCAAACAATGGCCTCCAAGAAACTTACAAACAGTTTAGAACAGCAAATCTGTAACTGAACTTTTTTAAGTCTCAGAAAAGTGGGAAAAAAGCAAACACGACCTGTTAATTATTTCATTACTTTAAAATTAACAGGTTGCTGTGCATACAACTAAATTGTATTCAAATGGACCTTAGCTTGTTTTACCCATTACAGCTACCATTTGTATCCTAAAGAAAGTTTTTAGCTGGCACTATCATATCTGTGGACCAAAGTGTGAATGCACTTGACCTAAGTAACCCTTTACTGCACCTGTGTTCCTTGCTTTTGGAGCTGTTGACTCACACAGTTTCCTTGCTGTACAGTCACTGACAGTTTTCTAAATGAAACGAACTGTTAGGAATGTGAAACTAGACAGATTACATAATTTTATGGAAATAAATTGCACATAATAATGTTTGCCAACATGGTTAGCTAATGAATGTTGTTCAGTCAAGCATCTTGGTCATAGGAACAAAATAGAGAAATTGATCAAACCTTAAAATCATAGTATCAGATGTATATAGTGAACTTTATTACTATTAGAATAATGTCCTATGTCAGATATAGAGTTTTATTAATATTAAAATAATGTCCTATGGTCAGATATAATGAGCTTTATTACTAGTAAAATAATATCCTATGGTCAGAATCAACAAGGTGATCTGAAGAAAACCACAGTTTATGAAAGTTCAGTGGGCCAACACAATCCCTTTCCCCCAACAAGTAACTAATGTAGTCATTAATATAATAATCATTTAAAGACATAATTCAAGCTCCTACATTTTTGCAGATTGGGGTGCTGCATAATCAGACCTTCTCTTTTGACAGCCTTAAAACCCTGGTCTAAAAGAAACAATATTTTTGTTCCTTGTTAACCAAATAAGTTCAGTAGGTTATGCTTAACACTGGTCTAAAACAAATAACATTTGTGTTCCTTGCTAGCTAAGTGAGCCCACAATGCATGTGGGGTTCTTTACAGGCACAGCTCAGGAATACTCTTTGTTTAAGTGACTTACTCAGAATCACACAGTATACATTAGGAGATAGGTGGAATGAAAGCCAGGAGTGCAGGAGAAAGTTTGCTAACAGATCCTAAGGTATACTGTCGGATGTTCTGTATATTGTTTTATTGCATGAAGAAATCACCTGCTGTCATCTACTATACTTTTTCATTTAAATGTCACATCGACACAAACAATTGATAGTCACCCTCATTACCTTTTCATCTTTCCTGTTACAATTCCACTTTTATTTCATGCTGTCCCCACCACCAGTTGACGATCAGATGGCATCAGCTCTTCTCCTCATTTATACTGTCTAATGGACCTGCTTAGCCTCCCACAGGCTCAAACTTACCATGTTTGGGTCCAGTGAGGACACTAGTGTTGAAGCATAGTGTTGTGGGGGGGGGGCACTAGAACCTGATCCTAGCCCATGGCAGCCTTGCAAGCTCTGTCACTACTGCCTATAGGAGGCACATAAATACTTCCACACATGTGCAATCTCGCAGCCAAGTAGTATACAGTTTGCAGAGCTTGTCCATCTCTTAATGCTGCTGTGACAGTGAGACTAGGCAGCCTGCCTCTTGTCAGGATGGGGGAGCCTGGGCAGCCTGCCACCCTTCAGGATAGGATAGCTTTAGACAGTCTGCTTACTCTCAGGATGGGGCTAGGCAGGCTGCCTCCCCTCAGAATGGGGGGGGGGGGCTTAGGCAGCCTGCAACTGTCAGGATGAGGGAGCCTAGGCAGCTGTCTCCCCTCAGGATGGGGCTGCTGCCACTGGCTGCTCACTCCCATCCTCATCCCATCCTAACCCTCCAGCTCCAGTGTGGATAATCAAATATGGCATGTTTGGGGGCAGAAAAGGCTTTGTGCCTTTGCACCATGGGGCTAGACTACAAGCAGTTAGCATTTCCCCAGCAACTTCATTTAGATCACTTGTATCTGACTCCTATACTCCACCTCCTTTATGTCTTTAGAATATTTTTTGTTGTGTCTTTCGGCTTTTCCCAGTTAGGGGTCGCCACAACGGAACTCTGGTCCACTAATGATTGGCAGTTGATTTTTATGTGCTGAGTTGCCAGCCCTAATGCACAACCTTCAACGAAGGTATGCCCATTCACACATGTCTCCATGCAGAAGACGCTCTACCTAAGAGTCAAACAGGTCAGTGTCTTACTGTGAGGTGACAACGCTACCGCAGCACCCCACCGTGGATATGTCTTTAGAATATGAACATCATAATTTTGCTGGTGATGTTGATCACAAATCTTTTTTCTCTACTATCTGCATAAAGGCCACACTATTTATTATCAGTAGCAGAAGGAAAAGTACATATAATCAGCACCCATTTACTAAAACCTAATTTACTTAAAGTACTTTTTCAGCAATAGATTGCATTTTACATAAAACTATTCCAGCACAAAATATCACTTCTCATCTTGTTTTGAAAAGTATATTATTTTCTTGTAGCTAGGATTCAGTAAGTTTTGATTTCATGAGCAAGGCTGCCATAATGGTTGAGGAGTTGGCATAGTGGTTCAGGTGTTTATCTTAGAGACATAAGGTACAGGGTTTGATTCACACCTTTGGAAACATGAGAAGCATGACTGGACTTACAAAAGCTCTCTTGGGTCATTACCCTAATAATTACCTATGAAATAAGTCAAGTCAGTTAGAGGTGCTTATTGTAGAAACAATTGCCCCTGGATCTGCTCTGATGAGTTTCTGGTCTCTCTGCACATTCAAATTACAGTTGCTCTCAAGTCTTACCTGTTATGTAATAAAGCATTGGCTAGTATGTCTCGTGGCTGCATGTGCAGTTCCACAAGATCTGCAACAGTTGTTTAAAAAATGTTACAGGAATAGTTTAGATACTCGTCTGGCACCTTACAGTATCTTATGTGAGGACTGTCAGCCAAGAACTCATCCCAATTGCAGAGTCAGGGAAATCCTCCAGTCTCTGTGTGATTCTATTCTCCCAATACAAACGGCATTTGTAGCTTGCAGGTTTTTAGGGGAGATGTCAAAGCTGTCACTAGCTAAGATGAATTAGAAAAAATAGCTAAGAAATAAAAGTTCATAATGAGTAACATACATGATATTTAAACCTTGACAGTTAAGCAGTTTGTTTTCAATGGGAATCCAAACTCATGTTAGAAAGTAAAGATTCATTAAAGTTCTGTTTTCTGATATTAGGATACTTTTGAGAAGACATGTTTAAGGGTGTCAGAATATATTGCTCATCTACTAAATGGACCCTAACTGAAAATCTACCCCAGCCTAACATTATTTTTTTCCAATGGAATACATAATCAGTCGGTAAGATACCCAGAGGCAATGCACCATATAGCTTTACATTCTGTTCATTCTGAGAAACGTATCAATTTAGCTGAACCACAGACATTGAACTGCAGAGGTCTGTGCCATCTCTATCTCCACAGAAGTATGGAAATTGTCAGTAAACTTATTATTTTTTATGTTGTCACAATTACATTGTCATTGTGCAAAAGAAGAACTCTAGGAAGAGAATGAACTTCAGTGTAATCTTCAATGATAAGTGCTTTAAATTACAATTACTTGGATAGAAGGAAGTTTCTCTGTTTACCTGTGAGAGAGGGGAGCTTTATGTAGCCTATATGTCCCTGGAGGAGTGGTTTCAGTCCAGAAATTAATAGTTTATTGACCATTTTAAGATAATTTCTATCTCTTTCATTTCCCTGCTATAAATACCATATTTACCTGGTTTTGCTAGCCGGGCAGCGCCGGTTAGCTAGGATAAAACTATTCCTGGCTCCACAAAGTCTCCTCTTCAATTTTTTCCTTGGAACTAGACAAACTTTCAACTTAAGCACTCAAGCCATTCATTTCTTAGCCCGGCACTTGCTCAAAACTTATAGCAAGCACTTATAAACCCTAGCACTAGAACCCCCTGTACTGTACAGAAGGACAAGGCTCTCTATTCGACCTTTCCAGCCATCCAGTAAAACAGTTCACTGTACCTATCCAGGCATGTCCAAAGGGCAGTTTCAGGTGTACTCTCCAGTCTAACTGGTGAATCTGGGCATTTTGAGGCAATGTTACAACTGCCTCATGTACACAGACAACCCTCTCCTCCTACCGCCAAACACTAATACATGCGAGAGATGCAATTATACAGCCAAACTGGAGGCTAAGCTATCTCAACTCAAGACTGGATCAGTTAGTAAAGAGGAGAAGGGAAATACTTGCATCACATGACCAGTCTCACATAGACCCATTAAACCAGCACCAGCAAAAAACACACATAAATATATGAAAACATACTCGGAGTCTCTAAATAAAAATCTGCGAAAGCAACGGAGACCTCCAAAGCAGACATCCAAGCAACCTCCACCCCCAACACAAATCATGAAACACATACTTCACAAAACCAGTGTGCCATGCAATCACAGCCCTTAAGGCAAAAATAACATACCCAACATACTAATAATAGGTGACTCTATAGTCAGGCACACTGACATCCCACTCATTAGGCTTAATAAGGAGAAGGTTACTGTTAGCTGCCTGTCGGGTGTCAGGATCTGCCACATAACACAAGCACTCAGGTCACTCCAGAACAAGTACAAATATGACTGTCATTGTCCATGTTGGTGTGAATGACCTGAGCTGTACCTCCCTGGACTACATGAAAAGAGACATGGAAGAGCTCTCTGATCACGTAGCCCAGGCTGGTATGACCCTGACCCTGAGTAGCATCCTGCCCTCAAGAATGATACCACAGTATAAAGAAAAAATTCTCAATTTCAACAATTGGTGTCATTCAAAGGGGATCCAGTGTCTGTCTGCCTGGGATGACATGCTCGACAAGACACGCAACTTTGCTAGAGATGGCTTGCAGCTGACAGCCTTAGGCTTTCGAATACTGGCTAAGGCTCTTGCCACCCCCATAGTGCCTTTTTTAGGCAAGGCTCAAAAGACAAACCCACCACCGTAAATAGCACAAGTAACAAAAAAACTGAGGGTAATGCTACTCAATGCCAGAAGTATAAACCTCAGAATGCATGCACTCGAGACACTCCTCAGTATGGAGAAAATCTATATATGTGCAGTAACAGAAATCTGGTTTAAGGCTCCAGAGAGCACCCCAGCACTACCAGGCTACAACTCATACCATACATTTCAGCCACAGAACCCAAACCGAAATACAAAAGGTGGGGGCATATCCATATTCATCAAGGATACCCACACCTCCAGGTTAGTGGCATGGCACGATGCTTCAGAGATCATCCACATGCAACTAACAACGGGCAAAACTGCAATTCAAATTGTTGCTTGCTACAGATCACCCACCATGTCCCAGGACCCCCATTCCACATTTCTGGAAACACTGGGAAACATCAAGGTCTTACCAAACACCCTAATAATATTGAGTGATTTCAATTACTCAAACATTAACTGGAAGAACTGCTCAAGTACTAACTCTATTGCCCAACATTTCCTAGAATTTATAAACTCAAATGCCCTGGTTCAACTGGTCAACACTCCCACCAGAGGTGACAACATATTGGACCTGGTCATCACCAACGTGGGCAACCGGTGTTCCACACCAGAGGTCATCCCCTCACTGGTTAGATCTATCCATATACAAATCACTTTGGATATCCACATTCAGCCCCCACCCCCAGACAAGGAAACCACCGTGAAAAACTTTTCAAAAGCAAACTTCACGTTATTTAAGACCGAGGTGGAAAGTTTCAAATCCCCCATTCTGAAGGATAATGCTGTCCAAGCTGCAAAATTCTTTACTAATGCATTCTATGGGCACCTACAAGAATGCATGGATCGTGCCATCTTGAGCAAAACCAAGACTCACTCCTCCAAGAAAAGGAAACCAGTCTGGTGGACTCCTGCCATAAACAAGCTATACAATAGAAGGAGGAAACTAGTACAGAAAAGAGTAAAGTCCCAAGAAGGGAAGACATCCCTGATCAGTATCAGCAAGAAACTAGGATCCCTCATAAAATCATCCAAGGCAGGCTTTGAAAGAAAAATTGCCAGGGACTCCAAAGATAACCACAAGGTATTCTTTAGCTATGCCAAGAATCTAAGTGACAATGCTCAGATCTGCTCGAAGTTAGTGCAATTTTGGCACAAAATACACTGAACCAACCAATATCGCCAACATCCTGGCAGACAGGTTCAGTGCAAACTTCATCCCCCCCCCCTCACCCCCAAAAGGGTCCATAACCATACCAGAATAATGTACAGTCTCTGAAAGTACAGACACTCAGGTTAAAACAGCCCTCTCCAAAGCCAGAAACACAGCATCAATGGGACCGGACGGTGTCCCAGGCAGCATCCTACATAAGCTCAAAGACAAACTAACCCCTCACCTAAGCACACTGTTCAAACTCAGCCTCTCCACAGATTATGTACTCATAGAGTGGAGCACAGCAATGGTTATTCTGCTCCACAAAGATGGAGCCACAACAGACCCCAGGAGCTATTGCCCTACAAGCCTGACTAGCTTGGTCTGCAAGGCTATGGAGAGCATCATCATGGAACTCATTAACAGAGACATTGGGAACCTCCAAACACTGGACCCTACCCAGTTCGGCTTTGTTAAGGGCAGATCATGCCTCCTAAACCTGGTGGACTTCTTTGAGACAGTTACCAAGGCTATAGATGAGGGAAAGGTGGCACAGACAGCCTACCTAGACCTTGCTAAGGCCTTCAACACCATTCCCCATTCTGGTATTATAGACAAGCTCACAAGCCTGAACATAACCCCCTACATCACAAGATAGGTTGCCAACTGGCTCATGGACAGAACCCACATGGTGAGAGTTGCGGGAGCTCAGTCTGACTGTAAACCGGTTACAAATGGCATTCCCCAGGGCTCAGTCCTAGGACCCCTCCTGTTCGGCATATCCTTTTCAGAGGTACAGGCAAGCACAGGAGGACTATGGCTGACCAAGTTCGCAGACAACTGCAAACTAGGGGCTATAATTGACTCTCCAGCTGACACAGACATCCTCCAAAAGGGTCTCACTGAGACGGATACCTGGTGTCAAAATCATGGCCTCAAGCTAAATGCCAAAAAGTGCATAGTCATCCCCTTTGGAAAAAACAATGTACCCACAAGCTACCACATAGGTGGTAGTCCCCTAAATACAGAAGACATAATAAGGGATCTGGGGACCCAAGTAGATGGTAATCACACCTTTGATAATCACATTGCCAAAGTGGTTAGAAAATCCTTCTACATAGACAACCTAATCACAAAAGGGTTTGCATCCAGATCAAAAGAAGTCATTGTGCCCCTCTACTCATCAGTCATCAGACCCATCAGAGAGTACAAAGCCAGAATTGATGGACATGCTCCACCTAAAGAAAACCTTATCCCCTCAAGCCACATGCTCTAGGGATCTAAACCTCACTACAACAATAAATAGGACATGCTGGAGGGATAGATTCCTGTCCCAGAGACTTCCCATGCTTTGGAACAAGATTCCAATCTACATTAGGCAGAGCTCCTCACTAACACTCTTCAAAAGAAACCTTGATGAGTGGATGGGAAACAGAAAGTTTACCCCGAGGATCACTTCAGTGGCTCTGCTGGACAGAGGCACAGGGAACTAATGTAAGGGGGCGGTGAAAGCCAACATATTCTGGCTAGGCTTATAAATGCCTTCGGGCAGATAGTCTAGTACCTACCTATGCACCTATGAACCTATTAGTAAAAAGGCTGCTGCAAAGAACTGATATATATATATATATATACAGAGAGACTTGTAATAACATAAAATAATTAAAGTGTAAAGATTAAGCATAAACAAAATGAGAAACTTGCCTTTAATAGAGATTCCTAGTCAGTCAATATCTAAAATAGACACTGGCATAGAAATTGTTAGTTCACAGTGGGTGTAGTGGGCAGCCAGACTTCAGAACTATGCAGGCATTAAGTTAGCAAAAATGTGAAAAATTAACTTTTGTGGCACTAATGATGACAGGTCAGTAAGTATATAATGCATATGATGCCACAACAGGACCAAATGACAGACTGCAAGATGAGCAAAGTAGGTTAAACAGCAAGTTCAAGGCCAAGAAAATGGAAAATTTGAGATATGTAATTGGTTAAAAGTGCTACACCCAGAGGAAATTATCCTAGGTAGATGTTGGCTGAGGGCTTTAGCTAAAAAAAATTGAATTCACTGATATCAATTGAGAAAGCAAGACAAAGAAAATGCAGACATGCAGCAGTGGTAGGCTACCGAGGAAAGCAGTGGTTGAGCAAAGAGGAACTTAGCAAACTGCTAGAATTTGAAAGATACCTTTACAGCTTAGAAATTCAGCCAGAGAAGACTGTGCAATGCAATGAGAAAGAAGTTGGAAAAACAAAAAAAAAATGAGGGAAAAAAACAGAAATAATCAGACAGAGAGACAGAAATGAAAGATATGTAAATGCAAAGAAGTAGTAATAGATGGTGTGGATACTATGTTGAGAAGTAACATTGTAAGGTACAGTGCCTTTAGAAAACTGTGTGAAAAATGCAAGAAAAATAATGATTTTGCCAGAGCTTGCACAAACAGAAACAAAAACAGCAAACCACAGCATAAAATTACAGACCAAAGAGGCAATAGAGAGTCAATTACATAAAAGAGAAAGCTATAAGTAATGTGCCATGCTACAATAATAATACCAGTGTCCATATTTTATATACATTTGACAGTTAATAGATTGGCAGTTAATTTCACCCAAGATGACAGTATTATACTCAATAGTCAAGGAGTCCATCCAGTTGGGATAGGTGTCTTGGTTAGTGGGATACATAGGAGTGGTTTTACAGTTGACAGTAGTATGATAATTCTGTTTAAACAATGACCTCAGTGACAACCAAAACAAAAATAAAATAATAAAACCACTGTGTTGCAGCCAAAACTCTCCAAAACCTTCCAAATGTATCAAACGTTTTATTGAGACATAAAAATTTTAAAATGGGGACTTTCATTCTGAGGGGATGAAAGAGCTCAATTAATACTTTTTAAACATTTTTATGTCTTAATAAAACGTTTGATACCTTTGGAAGTTTGTGGAGAGTAGTATGATAGTTGTATTTGTTTACTGACATTAAGATAGCCAAGATTTCAAGGTTATTGTTATGTGGTACTTGCCAGAAGATAAAGGGAATGAGGGTAAATATGTATGCATTCCCACCATTACTAGAGGATCTGAGAAGTGATAGGGTTTAAATCCAGGTAAAGTGGGAGTATTCTCATTACACTGAAAACAAGTCTTAGTAACTGTTAATGATCTGTATGTGCTCACGGTGCAGAAAAGCCTCACATTTGAGCATTCTCTTATTATGACACCTAAGATTAAGCAGTGCCAAGTTGATACTGACTGGATAAAAATTTAAGTAAGAAGGCCTAGAAACCTATGCTTACTTAAGAAAGCATTATGGCTGCACAAAATGTCCTAGTCAATATAGGGAAGCCTTGAGTAGACAGGTGCAGGACTGCCCACTATTGCCACCCATGTAGGCACATAGTGAATCCCACATGACTAATTCCAGTTACTGAACTAACTGTTAAACTAAGTTATTTTTTGTTTCTGTTGTGACACAATTCTTGGTAAAGGCAAGGTTTTGCACAAGACTACCTTCTTCCCAGCCTTGATTACATACATGTAAAGGACATGATTACATACATGTAAAGGGCAACCTTATCTTTCTTCATCTTACATAGTGTGGAATATCTAAGGTCATTCATTCCCATGTGGGTAATGACAAGATCTTAAGATGCTATGGGTGGAGAGATCTAAGGGCTGTAGTGATATCACAGATCTTAGTTCATGAGAGGCAGCTGTCACCCTAGGCTTGCTCAGCTTGAAGACTGAAGTACAGGCTAACACAGAAGGCCTTTGGCTAACAAAGTTCGCAGATGACTGCAAACTAGGAGCCATAATCAAATCTCCTAACGATGTGGACATCCTACTAAAGGGCCTCACTGAGACAGATGCCTGGTGTCAAAGCCATGGCCTCAAGCTCAATGCCAAAAAGTGCATTGTCATCCCTTTTGGTAAAAACTCTGTACCCATGAACTACCACATAGGTGGTAGTCTACTTAACACCGAAATTGTGATAAGAGACCTTTGGACACAGGTGGACAGTAGTCTCTCCTTTGATAATCACATCACCACAGTAGTAAGGTAATCCTTCTATGTGGCACACCTCACCACAAAAGGTTTCAGATCCAGGAAAAAAGAGGTTATTGTTCCCCTCTACTCATCACTCATTAGACCCATTATAGAGTACAATGCCCGTTTTGGTATGTACCTCACAAGACATCTATAACAACTGGAAAGGCCACAGAAATACCTCACAAAGAGGATTACCGGCCTCAAACAGATGCCCTATGCAGACCGTCTCAAAAAACTCCAGCTTTACTCTGTCGCATATCGCCTACTCAGAGGCTATCTCTGCCTAACATACAAAGCTCTGTCAAACCCAGAGCTGTTGGACATGCTCCACATAAAGAAATACCAATCCCTCCAAGCTACATGCTCTAGGGACCTAAACCTTGTCACCACAATAAACAGAACATGCTAGAGAGATAGATTCCTGTCTCAGAGACTTCCCATACTCTGGAACAAACTACCTATCTATATCAAACAAAGCTCATTATTAGCACTCTTCAAAAAAAATCTTGATGATTGGATGGGAGATAGGAAATTCACCCTGGGGATCACTTCTGTGGCTCTGCTTGACAGGGGCACAGGAAAATAATTTTCTTGGGTGGCAAAAGTCAGGGTACCATATGGCTAGGCTTATATAGGCCCTAGGGCCAATAGCCTATTACCTACCTATGAACCTATGAACCTATGAATGGCAATATGTCTGTCAAGGGAGTTGCAAACAACTAAAACATCATGAAGGTTGCAACAGGTTCTGATAATCCTAAGGTCCATAACATGCAGCTTGGGGGCCCTGTGTTTTGGTGAGGAAATAATTGATGCAGGTGTGTGTACAACAGGTAAGATATGAGTGTGTTACTGAGGTCTGAGTCTACCAGTATGCTGCACAGGAACTTAGCTTGAGATTTCTTCATTATCTTAGCATATGAGGGCTTGGTGTTAATGTTAGCTTGCAGTGGTGCAAGGATGTGTATTTGGGCGGCAGCCACAGTTTGTGTGAGGTTAGCATCTAATTTGAATAAGCATTTATATTGCTCACAACTGAATTCAGAATTAGGAAAGAAGGAAGGGGTTGGGATTAGACAAGAAGTAGTTGCTACACTGCCTCAAAACCTGTTGCACTAGCAGGCTGAATACAGCTGCAGAGTATGGTCCCATAGTGGAAGAGATTTGGGATATAAAGACAAAAGTTAAATGGAAGGAGGCATATACTATACTATACTATACTATACTATACTATACTATATTACTGTACTATACTAGACATGATACATATTATATTACTTTTCCTGTGCGAAATATAATCTGTTAAACAAGAATAACGACAAAGAGGGGGAAAGTAGGTACACAAAGCAGCAGCTTAGGGCCACAATGTAGGCATGAATGACACAACTAGGGCAGGCTTAGATGACACAATATAGCATATTAACATGGATAAGAACACAATGAGGGTACAGGTACCATAAGCAAGGCAGACGTAGGACATATGGTACAGTATATATGGAGAGCAGAGTACAATGCAGGCATATATGACACAAATAAATCAGTCTCAGAAAACACAATGTGGTACACTAATGAGAATACGCAACACAGTGTACTTAGTATAGAATACAAACAAGATAAAAAAGACATAGCATGAAGAAGGTTCACACTGCTGTCATGGGCGGTGCCATAACATAAGCAGGTAAAAAACAGTACAGTGCAGTATAGAACATACACAGGTTTAAAACAGTACAGTGCATACAAATATCACTAGTAAAATAGACATAAAACATATTGGGCACTTGGCAAAATTAACATATGTCTTTCCAGTTTGGGCAGGTAGATGTGTGTCTTACATGACTGGCACTTTGCCTGATGGTATCAAAATCTTGTATAAAGTTTGCAAAGTTGCTTTAAATAATTTATGAATGCAATTTTGATAGTGGTATTTCAGTCTGGGGAATGCTGGCTTCAGTGATGCCTTACTTCTGTTCAGTGTACAGTCCAGTGCTATAAAGTTGAAGAGATTTGTTTTATTTTCCCCTCTGTAGCATACTCACACTGTTCTGATGAAGCACTTAATATGAAACTGCATTATCGGGAGGGTTTATTTACTACATTATTATTATTGTGATTATTATTATTATTATTATTATTGATATCATCACTGTTACCATTTGTAGAGATGTTAAATATCAGGATCATGAGTGTAATTTGTTGGAGCAGCATCTTTGGTAATGTGCCACACACTCAGAAACTGACCTGGGAACTTTTTGCATGGCCCCAGTGCATGTATTTCATCATATCTTTAGGATGTGAAAAGAAACTAACAAAAACTCACACAGACATAATGAGGACATGCAGACTTCTTCTACTTTCAGCCTAGCCAGGAAGTGAATAGACAGCCAGAGGCTGTTACTGGTATAATGCAACATGGCAGTTCTTCAGATTAAGACAAGGCTTTTTTTATATATAAGCAGTACTAAGTGCATTTTATATCTATTGCTAACTTGTTCACAGACTCTTTAATGGGGCAGTGAGTATGTGTAAACTAGTTTAAGACTATAGCTATGTTTGTCACATTGAGGATGTGGTGTGTTACTGTACATCTTCATGCATCTTAATCTGAACAATCACCCAGTGTAGTACACTAATGTCATAATTAAGTCTTAATATCATATAGTAAAGTGCAACGAAAGAAGCAATTGAATAAGGATCAGTCTGGTATCATGGATGCCACAATTTAAACAGGTTTAAACAATAAAGTACAATTTACAAATGCACAACTAAAAGGAAAAGCATTAAAGTATACTGATGTAGTAACTAGAGCAGGCTTAAAACACAGTCCAGTGCAGCAAAATACCTAAATGTGTAAGAGTAACACTGCTGGCAGGGAATTCACATCTTAAGCAACTTTAAACAGTACAGAGCAGATAACAGATGCCACAGCTAAGCCAGGCTTAAAACACACAGAATACTGCACAGATGTCACAGCTAAACCAGGCTTAAAACACACAGTATAGTATACTGATGCCACAGCTAAAGCAGGCTTAAGACACATAGTATAGTATACTGACGCCACAACTAAACCTGTCTGAAGACACACAGTACAGTATACAGATGCCACAGCTAAACCAGGATTAAAACACAGTATAGCATACAGATGTTACAGCTAAACAAGGCTTAAAATGCACAGTGCAGTATAGAGAACCACTGCTAAATTAGGCTTAAAACAGTAGTCAGTTAAATATTAGGATGCCACAAATACACCAGACATGAAACACACAGAGTCATAGAGTCATAGATTAGTACTAGGCTAACTACCCTTGTGGGTCATTTTAAGCCTAGCCAATTACCCCATGTGAGAATCAAACCCTGCACCTTGTGTCTGTAAGGTAAACACCTTAACCATTATGCCAACCTCCCACACAATATATTGATGCCACAGCAAATGCAGGTTTAAAACACATGGATTAGTATACTATGCTACAATTAAAGCAGACTTAGGAATGTTCTGTTTAGTGTAGTATACAAATGCAGATAAAAACACAGTATAGGAACACAGTAACATGTAGGCCTGGATGACAAAATGGAGTAAAAGAGCAAAAATAGTCTGAAGCTGTAAGAGGTAGCATATATCAAGTAAGGGCAATATAATCCAGTTAAATATATTGTGGCACAGTATAATAGGCTAAATGTATGATGGTATAACAGTAAGGTTAATGTATAACAGAAATATATAAAAAAATTAAAATGTGAATGCAAGTATACCAGCTAAGGGTAATTAGAACCAACTAAAAAGGCAAATTAAGCATGCCATGTAATGTTAAGCAGAAGCAGCCAAAAAAGATAATAACATGTAGAAATGTAGGTGAATTACAGTAAGTTATAAGAGAACAAAAATAATAGAACTATTTTAAATGGTCAGATTGCAAAAGTTAAAACTTCAATAGAGTGAGTAAGATCTAGTTAGAATCAGTTAGATAAATTAATACAAATGTAATATAAATAAATTCAGTAAATAGTGCAGTTAAATAAATCATACACTGTGCTCATACAATGAAAAAATATCCTTCTCTTACTATTGCAGGAACACAGGAAAGGCTTTACTTGAGTTAGGCCCCATGAAGTAGCAGAATAAGATTAGTGCCCACTGGCTTGCTCTCTGACTTCTCACACAGAAATATTTAGCTTTAAGGACTTGAACCAACACTGCAATATAATGGGAACCTCTTGGCATTATAGATATTCCTCCAAAACAATCCCATAATTATGAAACACGATCTTACTCCCCGTCAAAAAACATCACCCTAGCTCTCTTTAAAACCAACATTGATGAGTAGACGGGGACCTGTAAATCCACCCCTGGGCTGTGTATTCAAGCCAGTATAGTTAGAGGAAATAGCGACATTTGCTTAGACTAGGATTCTAATGGTCTACTGGACTGTTTGCTTATAAACAAATTATGAAACTATGTTCAGAAAAGCAGATAAGGAAGAGAGCGGCAATGAGACAACATAGTTTATGTCTTTCAAAAGGAAAGTAAGGTATAGAAGGCAGATATCATACAGCAAGATGCAGAGACAAAGAAACTGCTAAGAGCTACAGTGGTCTGACTAAACATATAATTTGAATAAGATTATAATATAATACTCCCCTTTATCCTCTTCCCTCTGCTCCTTAATCACTCTTATGTTTCTTGCTCTATTTATCAGTTTCAGCCTCCTCTTATAGTAACCTCTCCATCCTCATTTTTCTTCACATACTATTTCTTTATTAGTTTTACTTTCTGTATTTTACTAATAGCACCCTTTCTACAATTTAATAATAATGTCCTTATTCATCTTTTTTTAGCAATTTAATTATGTTTGTCTTTCTCATTGCTTTATTCTCAGTATAGTTTATTTTTTTATTGTTAACTTTGTTAGTTTAATCTGTACTATTGAAGCTTTTATCAGGGTACAATATACAGGGATCTTGCATAGCCCAGTCTGACTATCCCAGTAAGCAAATGAAAATAAATTAATAATACATTAAGTCCAAAGCTGACACCATGAAACATGCAGACTGTTCTACAAAACTCAAACAGTTAAGACTCTTTGTGTCATTTCTGTAGAAATTAAATTAAAAGGTAAGGGAGGATAAACCATTTTCAGTGTATTACAGGGTGAAAGAACACCTCTGCTAAGTTACATTATAGAGAAAGTACTAGGTGCAATACAAAATGCAAACAATACAGAGGAAAATTAATTGAATGAACACATGCTAAGTAAACTCCTCAGTGAGTATAAATATTAATGATACACAAAAGCTTAACAGTGACCATGTCAAACTGTACATAGCTCAGAAAGTGAACTATTTCTTAGACAGAAAGTGTCCTTTGACTTAAAAAAAAAACAAATAATATAAACTCAATAACCATAACAGAGCAGAAGATTCAAACATACACCCCGAGTTTCACCCATAGTGACATCACCTAAAAACAAGCAACAGCATCTGTTGACACCATATAATCAAACTTTTGAAACATTGAAAATGTAATAAAATGCAACAACCTACAAAAACAAATCATTTAAACACTCTAAGCAGGGAGGGAAGCCCCCTGCACCCCCCACACCCCCCGCTACTTAAATATAACAGCTCCGAGATTGCACTACAGTGCAGAAAAGGGAAATCTTCCCTTTTCACAATGTACAGAGATTTCTGTTAAAAGATTTGAAGTTTCAAGACTTTGATCATATGGTGTCGACCATACCAGATTCGAAATTTTGAAACTTCAAACTTCTGATATAGACCTGTTCATGTTGACTATCAGATTCCAAATTTTGAAACTTTGATCTTCTGATATAGACCATTTGTTATGAGAGGAGCTATTAAAATAATACAAATGGAAAAATACCTGATACTAATAATGAATGAAAGTTGCTTAATAAGATAGCTATGAGGTCAGGGTAGTAAAAAAATTGGATATTGTCCTATTAGTTGACTCAATAAAACTTTCCAAGCTCATATATATACTGATAAATAAATTCTACTTGTGAGGTCTTCTCAGATTTAATTCAATAATTTATAGAGGAAATAAAAATTATCAAGAACTTTACTGATGAGGTTATTGATTTTAACAGGGATAAAAAAGAGTAGGCTGAAACTGTGACAAAGGTGCTATAAAGAATGAAAAAGAAAAGGGACATACAATTAGCAAAGAAACAACAATCTAGCAAACGTTACCTTGAGTTTTATGGTTTCATATTTGCCCTGAATTGCATGTTACCTCAGTGAAGGTAAAAGCAATACACATGGTGCCAGTATAAAAAACTGCAGAAGTCCTTTAAGAATACCTGACTATAGTTGTAAGTTTATAAAAGACTTTATCTGTTCATCTCCTTTGTTAATTGTTCTGAAACTATGTTAAGTTTAATTTATTAGGGAAGGAAAAAAAAGAAAAGAAACAGTGAACACTAGGTAAACTGAAAAGGGCTTGAGCTCACTTACCACAATGTCATTTTGCTGTTATGTTAGAAGCAGAATCTAGCAGTATAAGGCATGGTGCACTCTTAAATCAAATGCAGCACTGCTTGCATATGGTCACTGCATATTCCAGTAAGTCTCTGTCAGATGGAGAACAGATATAGCCAAACTGAAAAATCAAACTTTAGTTACTGTCTGTGAGTACAAAAAATTTCATTTAACCATTTTCTTAGGGGAGTCCAACTACCCTTCCTTCAACTGGGAGATTTATACATTCCCTAACATGTATGCCCAGAGATTTCTGGACTTAATAAATATACACTCTGTGGACCAGTTTGTTCAGAACCCAACTATGGGAGACAAAATCCTGGACTTGGTCCTCTCCCCTAGTGGTAACTTCTTCTCTCATCAAATTGGACCCTAAATCGGTTATATTCACTGTGATGCTGCCAGCCCAGCTAGCTGGAATTTTGTAAATAATTCTTTGTCATTTGTGAATATTGCTTTGATTTATACAGAACTGTATGTTATGTACTGAGCTTCAAGAATGTAAACACAGTGTACCCTACTGGAAAAGAACAGAAATGTATATAAACTATATACCTGTGCAAATGTATGTTTTAATAGTATAAGTTGGAACATACTGAATTAACTTGTAAAACTTCAAGAAAATAAGTTGGAATCAAAATGTTTTATGATTATGTTATCTCTCAGTTTCAATGCAGCAAGCAGACACAATGTCTAGAGCTAGAAGTTTTTCTATTGTCCTGAAAGTAATTTTAATTACTAGGTTTAAAATGTAAATTGTTTTATTGCTTCCTAGCAGCTGCACATCTAAGAGATATGTACTTCTCACACAGAGATGATAAAATTATCTTGGTATCTGTTAGCCTGGGAACTGAAGGTAGGTCACAAAGAGTGATGTCATCCAAGTTGACCCAGCATAAATGTTTGATAGTAATTTAAGAACTCTCTCAGAGAAAGACTGGGCATTTTGTATCTTGTCTTGGACCCAGAAACATCCATTCAGCACTTCTGCCTTTGTGTTGCCCTGTAAGAATATAGTAAAGATTACTTTAAATGTTTTCTGTATTTATTTGAGACTGTCCTGTAATGTTGTTTTAAAATATTTCCTGTGATTCTGAACTCTGCAGTTACTGTGTTGTTTGAGTATTGTCTGTTCTTTTATTATTTATTATTAAATATATTTAAACCTAGCTTTTTGGCTGATATTTGTGAGACTTATTTAAGCTCTGAGAGTACTTGCATATGTATTTGGTGACACTTTACAGACCACTCCTAAATGGCCTTAGTCTCTGTCACACTTACCATTTGGATGATAGAAACAGTACGCAGTAGGATTGGTCACCCTTTGTAAGGGCCTTAGTAGTAGCTGATAAGTAGAGGTTGGTGGCAGTGATAACTACCTTTTAGTCTAGGAAGAAGGGGGCATAGCTAGTAAACCTGTGCCAGCCTTCCCCAGGTGTGTGCAAGTGTTTGTGTGTGTGTGTGTGTGTGTGTGTGTGTGTGTGTGTGTGTGTGTGTGTGTGTGTGTGTGTGTGTGTGTGTGTGTTTATATAAATCAAGTCTCAAAGTGTGGGTGTGTCAGCTACTTGGGAAGGGACACAAAGCACTGGTTGGACAGAGAAGGTGCTGGAGTTCTTGGCTTGAGTCCTCAGCTGAGATCTTAATGCTATACCTGTGCCAGTGGGAAGTCTTATTGGGAATCAGGAGAAAAAGGGAGAAACCATCGCCCCAGACTGACTGTGATCTCTGTGTGCTCTTAAGGGAAATTGCATTTTACTGTGTGTGTACTTGCCATCCTCTCATTGTGTATGTCCCTCACTGCTGCTAGTGGTGAGGATTGAGGCTCCTTGATTACTGGGCCAGTGCAGGGGTGTCACATTCACAATAAGACTATAGCCAGAAACATCCTCAAATATTTCGGTATTCAGAGATTATGTGAAGGCTAACCTACAAAAACTGAGTAAAGACCTAGCTAAATTCAACATCCCCCTCCAACCTGATGACCCCACTGCATATGGTGAAATCTTTAATATCAAATTCTATGCACATGTGAATAGCTGCATAGATGCATCTGCCCTCCACCCAAGCAAATACAATATCAAATTTAAAAATAAACTCCTATGGTGGAACCCAAATATAAATAGGCTCTACACCGAAAAAAAAGAAAAACTAATTGCACACAATAATAAATGCAACTATCAAGATATAAAAATGCTCTTGATTAACTTAACAACAAACTCCTGTCCCTGATCAAATCAACCAGGGGTAGATACAAGGTAAAAATAGCCACTCAGGCAAAAGACCATCATTAAACCTTCTTTAACAATGTTAGAATCCTCAGAAACAATGTCCAGTACTGCGCAGAGCTAATAGTAAATGATATCACATATTCAGACCTTGAGGACATAGTCAGTTTACTAGCAAATAAATTTAGCTTTAACTTCACCCCCCCTATATTCGAAGATCACATACCTATATCTACATCTCCCCACCCTGAATCTCCCAAGAACAAGTCCTCAATGTACTCTGCAAGGTCAAGAGCACTGCTTTGATGGGTTTAGATAACATGCCAGTCTACTTACTGGTCAGCCTGAAACAGAATTAGTAAAAATATCTGCAGAGGCTATTCAGTATCAGTCTCCAAACAGGCTTTGTGATGGACAAATTGAGGACAAAAACAGTCATTCCTCTGCACAAAGGAACCAGTGGACCCAGGTAATTATATACCCATAAATCTGACCAGTCTCATCTGTAAGGCTATGGAGATGATCATTATGGAATTAGTGTATAAGAAGACAGGTAATGTGCAAACACTTGACTCAAGCCATGTCTTCTACATATATATGTTGGATGATATACAGGTGACTGTTATTTGTTGTTGGTTGTGCACAACAGATATTCCAGCAGCAAGTAATACAGTGCATTAAATATTAGAAATGACAGAAATTATGTAATAATATGTTGGTTAACTGGAAATCAGCATAGAAAAGTACCAAAAGAATTGCAAAAGAACTACAAGGTAATGGTTTGATTTTTGTACAACCAGAGATGGGTAGAATTCTGTGGTTTCATATTCTCAGAGAGATGGATGTCACCTGACCCACTGAAAGTAAAAGCTATACATGCTATGTCTTCTCCAGCAAATGCTAAAAAGATAATAAACTTTGGAGGTATGGCTAGCAACAGATCATGATTCATGAGGGTTATAAGACTACTACTGCACAATTAAGGGGTTTCCAAAAAAGAAATACATTTTCCTGTAATAAGAAAAGCAAAAAGAACCCTTAGAACACTTAAATTAACCAATAAACGTCAAGACAATCATGTCCTATTTTGGCCGTCACAACAGAACAATACTGGCAGTTGATATTAGCTCAGTAGGCTTAGTGAAAAACAAAATCAGACACACAATGTGAATTTCAAGGTGGCATCATATGTAAACAGGTCATTGACTGATGTGGAGAAAAGACAGAGACAGAGTGAAAAGGAAACACTGTCATAGTTTGGGTTTGTATACACTTTCATATTTATATACCCTGAAAACAGTTTTCTCCCATTTAACAACTGCTGAAACGTATGCAGAATAAGCACTGAAAATCACAGTTCAGAATATAGAGATGATCACTAATTCAGGGGCCTACCATTTTCATACACAAGTGGAACAAAGAGGGGACTGCAATCTATCCATCCAGGCAAACTGTTAAATAAAAAAGGGAGACAAGCATGAAAATGTGGAAAAGGACTATGTTAACATGATTTCTGAACACAAATCACAATCGCACTGGTAGCATGGGAGATAAAGTAGACCTAGAGAAAGATATTATACTGCAGAAAGTTGATGGTTTGCACTAATGATATATGATAAGAAAAGGCTAAATATGATACTGTTGCTGAAATAATAAAAATATATGTGGAAAAGTGTAAACATTTGTTATCAATTTATTCTGTTAGGAAGCATTTGTTCAAAGGAACAGTGCTAGGTATGCCCAGAGGACTACTGTAAAGATGCTTTTATAGGAAAGGAAATGCACTTATGAGCTGCAAAAAAATAACGGTTAGAGAAGCAAACTACTTCCCTGTCATGGAATAACTGATTGAATACATCCTAGAATACTGTATGTTATGTGAAATCAAAATTCGTAGCAATAAGAACACACTCATCCAAAAGTCTCAATTACCAAAGCCTATAAGGATAGAGGTCAGCAAACACTTGTTTCAGTCAGCATACAGCAAAGGCTTATTGTTTGTATTGATAGACGAATAAGTTTCCCATCTGTAAAACCTATCACATCCAGATCAGCTCATTTTGGGATAACAGACTTTGACAACATTTTACTCAAGTTTTGGGATTCCAGAGGCAATAAGAATTGTTATGACCCTGCCCTGCAAGGGTTGCCTGTCCACACAGATCTGTCAAGTACAAGAAGGGTGACACCACATTGGCCACAAACTAGTACAGTGGTAGAGTATGTTATATTCCATAAAAGCCAGGCATAAGAATTTTTCAAAATATATACAGTTTCTTTGAAACAAGTGCATTGCACTCCTAAACAGTTGTGTAAAATGCTGGTAAACATTGTCCTACGTTTGTACAGGTTTAAACTGACTGTCAAATCTGAAATAGAGTCGTGGTTAGAGTGTTTGCCTAACATGCAATTATTTATGTTTTGAGCCCCACTGCAGTCCATAAGTCTGAAATGAGATATTCTTTTACCACAGCTTTTGTTTACGAGGGTGAATAATTTGTGGTAAATGACCTTGAGGATGCTTCTTCTGTGTTTTGCAAGTTATTTTCCAAAACAACTAAATGATTATACTGGACATTAAAATAGGGCCATTTCCTTTAATATATTTGCTTTGATCAAAACACAAGTAATAGGTGGGTAAATGTTTTAAGGGGTCAGTTACTGCTGTCTTCAGATCTGTGGTATCCCCATAACTCCTCACTCATCAGGGTTGCACATAGTGTGGATATACACTTGACACACCCTTTCACTGAATGGTTCTTGTACTCTGGATAGAAAGACCATTAGGCTATGAGTGCCCTTATTACTGAATACTACAACAGATATGGTGGGAGCCTCATATTTTAATAAACTGGAATTTTTGCTTTAGCCCTACCTCTCTCCTGGTATGCTGGTCTTAAGTCACAAATGGGTGTACAGTAACACTGTCGGAGGTATGCCCCACCTTCATAAGGAAGTGTTGCTCATGTCTCCACCAACTTTATGATGGAGTCACTGGATATTATCACAGCTCTAGTATCATCACCAGAGCTGGTGTTCTGAGGATTTGCACCCATCAAGGCTTCAAATCCACCTCACCTGGGAGAAGAGAGCAGACATTGCCCCATTAATCTAGTCATCTCTTTTTAGCTTCTGTAGAACCCAGGCTGATAACCAAATCTGTGTCATTAGGTCAAAATAAGGTCTCACCCTTGAGAACTTCTTAACCAACATTACTGAGCCAAAATTGTTACTTTACCTGATGTAAATGGTTTGAATGTTATAAAGTGAACAGAGTAGTTTAATAACGATTTTTTTACATCTCTTTCACTATACTACCTGCATTTTAGGAAGCATATTTGGAGTGTGTTCTCTTTTCAATGAATGCAACTTTTGTCTTTAAAGTATTTAAATAATTTCAAGACAATATATTTTCTTTCCCGCCATTCATTCTGTTATACACTACAATTTATTTGACTGAAATAACTAAAATGTTTTACAGCACAGACAGTGGTATAGATTCTAGTGTGGCTTCCTATATTACATATGCTGAAGATTTTGCCAACTATTGAAATTTTTTTTTTCAATACATGGTTAAAGCTGGTGATTCTTTTTTTTCTAGAAGACCAAGTGACAAAGAACACACAGAAAACATCAAACATGCACAACACTGAATCTCTCCCCTTACCTAAACCTTACTGCACCCTAACCTGCGAGCCCTTGCATATGCACATTAACTATTATAATGCAAGCTTGTACATCTTCACAACCACTACTTTTTCATTCAAACACTCATTTTGCTGCAGACTCCTACTTACCAACTACATGCAAAACTCCATTTCAGCCATATATGATTCACACAAATGAGTGTTTGCTCATTTGTACAGTCTCTCTTTTTTACAATCACAAATTGTTTAGTCAAATGTGTATTCAGTCTTTTGAATTATAACCCTATAGAACTAAACATATTCAATTCATTTTTTCTGTATTGTTATAAATGTTTTTAATTTGCCATTGATTTTGATAACTATAATTTTATACTATTTCCTTTCTGGAGCTCTACTAATTGCAACGCTAAATATGTTTGTTGAATTGATTTTAGGTTAGGGTTAGATTTCTTATAGGTGAAGTTTATTTGAGGCCATTTCTGAGGAGCTGGGGAGTTTATGCTTGTTTGGCTCTTGTGATTTTTGGGGAGTGAGGGTATGTGTGTACACAGGGGGTTTAGTTTCATTAGGAATTCAGTAAGGAATGACAGGGTATGCTTGATACAACTATTGCTTGACAATCTCTTTGTGTGCTGTAATATTTGCACAATGCACACTCCCAAGTGCCCTATTGTAATTATAAAATCGAAAGCTGTATTTTTGCAATTTGTGTGTTACATTTAGTAGTTTCTGAATGGTAATTATATGTTTTATATCTTGTTTTAATATAAAATAGCGGCTATGTCCATTTTAACTAAATGATTTTGAGCAAGATTTATAGTTTTTAACGATGTAAAATGTTGGTATTAAATTTTAAGAGTAGTCATTTTGGGGGCTATTACACAATTTAGAATATAAAAAGTTTAATTATAAAAATGAATAAGTAGTGGTCAGTTGACTTGTAGGTTTGTTAAAACACTCAGTCATTCTTAATAAAATGTCATTGGTATCTTCATGTCCTTTAGTATAGCCTTCATAATGAAGTATAAAATAACAAAAATGCACGTGAGTATGTGAACTGTGCAATGGCATGAAGCCTCCAACAGTCAACAAAACAAGCTACTTAATACTTCATTTAAGTTCAGTTAATATCACCTTTTCCAATCCATGTTAAGACTAAAAAGGTCATAATGTCCCATAGTTGCCAAACCAAAGGTTAAAAATGTCACAGAGAGAAACCATTCAGGAAAAAGTCTAAGAAAGATGCAGCTAAGCTACAGTCTTCGCTCTATAGTACCTTAGATCACCTTTAGTGGAGGCCCATGGTTTTTATTGTGCTCTGACAGTGAATACTCGTGTGGGCTATTTTCACTTTTCTTCCCAGATGTACATATTTGTATAAAGTAGAATGGGGGAGAACTTGACCCAGGCAAAAAAAAAAAAAAAAAAAAAAAAAAAAAAAATATATATATATATATATATATATATATATATATATATATATATATATATATATATATAAAATTTTCCTTGGGTTATTTTAACACTATAATGTTGCAAATGTTTGGGAAACAATTAAAATGCATGTCAATGAAATTAACTTTAACCCACTTGCATGCAGTTATTTGGGATTATACCAAATGGGCATTTAATGAAGTGTTTATATATATATATATATATATATATATATATATATATATATATATATATTTATGTATAGTGAAGCTGAATGAAATACACAAATATTGACAATTGCAAATGCACAGAAGCATCCATTTAGGAGCAGGACAGCAGCGCACCATGCATATTAATGAGGCTTGCTGCCTGAGCCCCTAATCCTACATGGAGCGTGTAAGAGTGCAGGGGGTGTGTCTGAGAGCAGAGCTCTCAGAATATACATGCCCCTGCAATGCTGAATGGCAGAAAGGCCTAAGAAGTGAGCAAGACCGCTCATAGGTGTCCGCATATCCCCACCAACATTCCCCCTCATGTACAACAGCAAGTAAATACAAATAAAATGAACAAACCCCCCCTTTTTTTTATTAAAACTCTGATTAAAGCTAACCGTAGGTGCACGAGTGTGCCCATCGCTTAGCTATAGTTAATGCGGCTTAAATGGCTAAAGAGGATAACAAGGAAGATATAGGCAAATGAAGCAGTATAGCAATCGTACAATGGGCAGAGCACTTGCCTTTGAGCAGGCATTCTTGGTTCGAGTCCCACTGCAGCACATTCCATTTTCCATGTGAAATCAGTTTATGAACATTTTTTTGCTGTATAACCCATTAAATAACATTTAAACTGGAGTACTGCATTAAATGCACATGTGAGGTGTCAGTGCCATAATGTTGCAAAGTCCCCAGATAAGCACATGTGCCACATACAGTATATGTACACAGGAATCATGGATACAAATGGAAGGTAAAATGTGTAATGAATGACAACTCTAGACAGCTTCCAAATCACCCACCTTCCCAAGAACCATTAGATATTACTGTCTAAATCAGTGCAACTGTAAGTGGAAGTAAGCACTAGTAAGCAAGTGTAAGCACTAATAATCAGTAGTAAGCATATTTAAGCACTAGTAAGTGAGTTTAAGCCGGTTTGCATGGGGATAAGCAATGCGCACACAGGTTAAGCAATATTGAAGCTAACTCTCTGTAAGCATATTTAACCGGAGGTTAGCAGTGCTTACCCTCATGCAAACCCACGCAAACCCACTTACAACTGCTCAAAAGTGCCTTAATCACTCTGTATCCAATGTTCCTTGTTTTTTCCAGCAACAAAATAAACAACCTTGCAGGGCGTGAACCCAGGACCCTATACATTTTAGTCACAGTAGTTACCACCAAGCCATTACAAAAGTACAAAAGAATGAGGTATCACCAAACAATTCCTCACTACAGTACAATCAAACTGAACCTGTGAATGGAATCAGTTATACAGTCATATGTTCCATAACCTACTACATAACATAAATATGTGAACTGGAGTACAGCAGTAAGCCCAGACAAGAGGTGTAATTGTAATAGATTGTTGAAGTCCCCAATAAAACACAACAAACCCATACAGTGTACGTACACATGAATCATGGATACCAGGCATACATATAAGATGTAATGAATAAGAAATCAATGCCAAAAAGGAAATGTAATGCAAAGTCTAATGTAAGCAACGCTAAGCATTGCACAGACCAGCGTAGGAGGTGTAAGCAATGTGCAGACCAGCTAACTCAGTGTGCCCAGTGGTATACCCCTTTAAACAATGCCAACCTTAAGTAAGCAGGTTTGCCCATAGCTTAGCATTTTCAAAACCGGCCAGTCACAGAAAAGTGTGAGAAATTGGCCCTACTTAAACCCACCCGGTGGGAATACATCTCATAACTGGTTGTAGCTTCCCCTTGCAGGCACCATGTCAGGAAAGGGAGAAGGAGTGCACTTTCTGGTGCAGTGCTGGTGCATCCAGGCATGCAGCATCATGGCAGGACTCCTTGTCAAAGACCATGAGCAGAGGCTGCTGTAGGGCCAGTACCAGGGTTCCCAATATAAGGTGGAGGCCTGGGACCATCTCGCCTGTGACCTCACCAGTGCCACTGACATACCCCAAAATGGTGAGCAGGTCAGGCATCACTATGCCGACATGAAGTGGCATAAGGGCTACCTCTTGGAGCAGTGGATCCAAGAGGCTAGAGCGGTAGGGGTGTCCCAGCTGTGTGTAAGTATCACCCCACTATGTGTGTAATAATTGCCAGCTCATGTATATCATGGATAAGTATGGCTAAATATTCCTGTAATGTCCCCCAGAGCTGCAATGGAGTGGGCTGCAAACCAGGAGGCCCACATTAGTCATCTGGCGAGGTTGCGATGTGAGACAGGTCAGTAATACTCATGCATTTACTGTCATAGGAAATAAAACTAAAAGTATTAGTAAATTAATTGCCTGCATAAAACCTGTATTGTTCAAGGCAAGTACTGCATACACCAGAGAATATGACAGGAGGAGTCTCATATAGTTTGTATGTAAATAAAGCTTAATAGCCTGACAATAAAGTTCTAACTGCTGGACTGCATGTGTATACTCTGGTATCATATGGTAATGTAGATTTGCAATCACGGAATAGTACTGTTGTATTAAGCACTATTACCCACACTGTGCACCATAAATAGAATGTGTAGGAATCCCTGTATATGACTGGTGTAATCCCCAGAGGGCATTTAGTACAACTGACAGAGACAAAAAACAGGGAAAAGGTAGACAACAAAACCTGAATAGCACATGCAACTGAAATGTGAACTGTTGTATTTTTAGCACACACAGCCATGGTTCGAATCCTGGCAGTGGGAGTAGTCTGCCTACAGAGTCATACCCACAACTGTACAGATATGTACAGAATGTCCAGTAAAGCGGTCCATATCTGGTGCCTGTCAATCTGTCCCCTGTGAAATCATTGGGATTATCCCAGACGTATAAGCAGCAAACAGGAAATACAACTAAGTGACACACACCTATGAGAACAAAGCTGGCACACTAGCAACTCCCCAAAACTTTAAGAGAGTAAGAAGCCATGTATGTGCCATTTACACCCCCATGTTTTCAAGATGTGGCCAGAGTGTGTACAGTAACAGAGTGAGATGTATGTGCATAATAGTAATTTGTAATCTGGTACTGTGTGTGGCAACATTCAGGTAGTGCTAACAAACATTCCTCCCACAGGTCTGTCAGATACCAACACCGTGCCCAGAAATACAAGAATGTTACCCTGTACTGGTACTGTTTACACTGGTATTGTATGGCATTGTGACTGATGCAGTTGCTCTGAATAATAAGGTATTACTCATCACTGTTGCCCACACTGTCCTACAAAATATAACTGTCTAGGAAATCTGTATAAGAGTGTTGTAATACAAGGTCAGAATGCCAATGCACAGAAGAATTATAAGATAGAATGCAGATAGGAGATATACAGAAATATCTATGTAGCACACACAACTCTGATGGACAGTATGTAAGTTGTAGCAGACACAGCCATGGTCTGTATCCTGGGAGTGGAAGTAGGCTGCATACAGAATCATACCCCACAACTGTACAGATAAGACCAGAATGTCCAGTATATGGACCCATATCTGCTGCCTGTCCCCCTGTCCCCCTGGGAAGTCTGTGGGATGATCCCAGATATGTAGCCAGTAAACAAGGAATACAAGTGATTGTTAAACATCTATGAGAACAAACCTGTCACTGTAGCAACCCCTGAAACTGCTAGGAGAGTAATAAGCCAAGAATGTCCTATCTACACCCCCATGTTGTCAAGCTGTGACCAGAGTGTGTATAGTAACAGAGTGAGATGTATGTGCATAATACTAATGAGTAACCTGGAACTTTGTGTGGCAACAATCAGGTAGTGCTAACAATTATTGCTCCCACAGGTATGTCAGATATGAACACCGTGCTGAGAAATAAAAAACCTTTATACCCTGTACTGGTACTGTTTACTCCGGTATTGTAGGAAATAGTGAGTGTTGTAGTTTCCCTGAATAATAAAGTATCACTGATCACCGTCACCCACACTGTCTACATAATATAACTGTGTAGGAAAGCATGTATATCTGTGTATCAAGTCAATAAAGGTTGAAGAGGGCAATAGTCTAGATATGTCCTGTTACACCTGCATGTGGTCAAGACATGGCCAGAGTCTGTGCAGAAAGAGTTGGACAGCTATGTGTACACCATCAACTTGGAATCTGGGAGTATGTGTAGAAACAGTTAGTTAGTGTTAACAAACATTCCCTCTGCAGGTAAAACCAGGTCATGTATAACGATGACGACAGCCATATCACTGTCCAAACTAAGGCTATAGGGTAGTGTAGTAATACTTGTAAGGTACATATAACAGCACTGACTAGGAAAGTAATGTGGACTACAGGAATATACTAGCTGTTAATTGACATCTTTCTCTCCTGTCCCACAATATCTCCAACAATAAACTACATACCCACCCCAACCAGTATGTAATGTCTCCAATGTTCTGATTATGTCCTATTGGTTAATAAATATTTATATTTGTTTCCATGCATGTGCTATATTGAATTATTCCAACATTGGTGGCATGGTGCCATCAATGTACCTGCATGCTGTTGTTATTAGCATCGTGGTCCCATATATGCATGTGTTCTGTTTGCTATGCAACTGTCCCATATCTGGTGTCTGGGTTAATGGGAATATCTATGCATGTTGTTACACCTAACCCTGGAATGTGTTGACTATTACTAACCCACATATGATGTTAAAATCTAAGCACTATAGAACTTTGGGAAGGATGGTCCCAGCGGACCCACCTGTCCCACCTCAGCTGACCATGCCACCGGGCACCAGCATGTCTGGGACCCAACCCGGGACCTCCTTGTACATTGGTCCTGCACCACCTTTGGGTGGAACCACCTCAGGGGATGGTGTTCACCCCCTGGGAGTGGGTACAGACAGCTACCTGTCACCAGACACCAGGTCCGGGTTATGGTGCGTAGAGAGCTCAACCAGCAGCTTGGTGATCTTCTACGCCAGCTCCAGGACCGCATGTCACGACTAGAGCATCAGCCTGGCTCTGAGACACAGCCCCCGGCACAGCTACCATCAGGGCTGCAGAGATGCAGTGGTGACTGCCCATAGGTGGGGACCTCAGTCCCACTGTTTCCACTAGGGGGCTCATGGGCTTCTGATTTCCCAACACCCCTCCCCATCAAGGTGTTTACCCCCTACATGTGTCATATTGTGTGTGCCTTGTTTGTCTTGTCTGTTAACCTACTCATCCTACCTCCCCAAATATACCTACTACCCCTCCCCAACATCCCACTCTCACCTGAAAAAAAAAAGGGTAATCTGTTCCCAAAAAATAATCACGCCCCATACATAGCTATCCATTTCGCACACATGTCCACTGGACACATGTAATCTGGTCTGATTGGCATCACAGCATATTATTGTTGTCCTCACCCCTCTCTCAGGGGTTTGAGTGTCCAAATCTACCTCTAAATTCAGTGTATATGCACAGCTGTTGCTGTAGAAGAAATGGAGAGCTATGGACCTTCCCTACACCCATCCTGCACATCCCTAGCTATTTTTCCTACTGTCTTTCCCTCTTTGTGCCCTTTTTTTAACACGTTCCTATCAACACATTTTTCTTTTCTTTTAAAGAAATTAGCACAGGGGGTAAGCAGGAGTAAGTACTTTTAGGCAGCAGTAAGTGGGTTTGAGCCAGTTTGCACGGGGTAAGCAATGCCTACATAGGTTAAGCAATTTAGAAGCTGAGTATAAGAAACTGTAACCGGAAGTTAGCAGTGCTTACCTTTGTGCAAACCCACTTACAACTGCTCAAATCACTCTGTGTCCAATGGCCCTCATTCTGCCTAGTAACAAAATAAACAGGCTCTGTAAGGCTGAAATACAGGACCCTGCACACCATAGGCAAAGTAATTTACCACTAAGCCATGTCAGATATACACATGCCTGATGTTTTCACAAACATATCATCCAACCCAGTCATTCAACAGTACAGGGAATGTATTCCAACATGTAGATGTATGTGTGTGTGTGTGTGTGCATGTATATTAATATCTAGATATTTAAAACATATCTATACATGTAGATATAGATATAATACAGAAATATATACATATTTATATATAAATATAAACATATATACATACAAATGCATGCATCTATAGATATATATGTCTACATCTACATGTCCATATATATATATATATATATATATATATATATATATATATATATATATATATTTATATACAGCAAGTTATATATATGTTAGCAGATGTATATACATATATATATATATATATATATATATATATATGGGTATACATGGACATTCATCTGTAGATAACAATGGGAACATAACATAAACATATATGTCAACATGCACCATTACTGGGGTTGAGAGGCCCCAAGCAACATATGTCTTGTACAAATAGGTACCCCCCCACAGCCAAACACATCTGCCCCGTAATATACTACCAAGTGTTGCAGATCCCATACCCAGTACATGACATGGGCACAAAATGTTAACAGTACTCCATCTCACCCGTATGATGTCAGGCTGGTATCAGTAACATAGCATGCAGTATAGTCTGGCTCCCATAGGGAATGTACAACGTGGAAGTAATCAACATCCCTAGAATACATATACACAAACACATATATGCAGATACCAATATGCATATATATATATATATATATATATATATATATATATATATATATATATATATATATATATATATATATATATATATATATATATATATATATATATATATATATATATATATATATATATATATATATATATATATATATATATATATATACATACATATATATAGATATATATGTAACTACACATACACATGCAGAGATATGTTTAGTAAGATACATATGTAGAAGGTGCACACAATATGGAATAGCCTCTATGCCCACAGTTACCACCTTACCAACTGGATACTCTATGAGCCACCCATACAAATGACAGTTGCTGCCTGCAACATATACCCACAGAGAGGTCAAAGGATATAACACCACACACAGGTTTGCATAAATGGGAAAACTTTATTTGTGTACTATTACAGTTGTATATGCTATGTCATATAGCTGTTTAGACATGGACATCCATATAAACTGAGTAATGCAACTGTGAAACAGGTATACTAATATGGGTTCCTATTACCAGATTGAAAGACCGTAATCGCAAATACGAAAGGAGAGACACGTATTGTGTGAACAACGGAAACACCCGACATCCAAAATAGCGAAAATTGAAATATCGAAGTGTAATGGTTGACCCGTGTGCGGTATAGCTCCGTAAGGTAAGTGTGCGATAGATAGGACTTTAGGGTTAGGATGTGGGTTAAGGTAAGTGAATAGATAGGTAATGTATGTAAGATTTAGTGTAGTGTTAGTGGTAGGGATTTATTTAACTGTATGTATGTGTATTGTTTTTTTTTTTTTTGGGTGTATGTCTGTAGGGGAAGTGTGCGATAGTTACGGACCTTAGGGTTAGGGAGGGATTAAGGATAGTGCATAGATAGTTGTGTATGTGGGGTTTAGTGTAGTGTTGGAAGTAGGGTTTTGTTAAATGTAAGTATGTGTATTATTTATTTTTTTGGGTGCATGTCTTTACGGGACGTGTGCGGTTGTTACGTACCTTAGGGTTAGGGAGGGGTTAAGTATAGTGCATAGTTAGTGGTGTATGTGGGGTTTAGTGCAGGGTTAGAAGTAGGGTTTTGGTGCTTGACTTTAGGTTACAAGTAAGGTTTAGTGTATGTATGTGATTTATTTATTTTGTTTGGGTTGGTAGTATGTAGCAGATGGTGGGGTTGGCTGACTATGACAGTTCATTATTTTATTTTTCGCTGCTTAGTGCGGTCGGGATTTTGGCGGTTCGCGTTATAGGTGTCGACATTTAGGTATTCGCGTAAAGGGATTTTTGATTTGGTAATATAGACCCACTAATACAGTAGTTTGGAAAGGTTTGCAAATGTTGCTGTCCAGGCCAAGGCCTTCAAGTAGTACAATAGTAAAGATAGACTGGGCCACAGGATACCAAACAATCAACAGTAAGTAATGCAGATGTATAGTTCAGCAGCCTCTATCTACACTCTGTAGACAATCCCTAGGGGGTAAAGACCTCAGCTGACACAATGGGATGTAACTGTTACATAACAAGGCATAACTGACACCATCACAAGCACACTGACAAACTGAACAGGCTGCATGGCAGGTGGCAGTAGGCCTGCATTTACCCAAGGTGGAATGTATGATAATTTACATCCAGATACCTTAAGGCAGCTCACCCCTGATATCCCCACATGTTGTAACAGCCTCGGTTAGTTATGGTGCATCCCCTCCCAGACTCAATAATACAGGGCCATATACCACTGTTACATACAATGGCCTCTAGAATGCATAAGGGCACACATGTATTGTGTAGGGGAAGCCCACACATATATGGCCCTAACTCGACTGTATGTGTGGGGAACACAACAGCAATGGACTGATGGGATGAATGGCAGCATGACATACTTACAGCCCACTACAGAACAATCCCTGACAGCATGTCATATGTACAAAGCCTGGTATGTAGGTGGAGGACAGAGGCTGGAACACAGGCCCATATGTGGAAAACTGTTGTCATACACTAAGCAAGTCGCTGGTGTTACAGGATAGTCTGCAACATACCCTTAGTCAGGAATTTGAAGGTAGAAATAGAAATGGATGTAGCCATGTACTGATAGCACTCAACACACACACTGCCAGTAAAATATCTGACACAAGACCTGTGTGGTGGACAGACAAAGCATAATAGGCACATCTCTGGCTATCAAGAGGATAGGCCCACAGTTAAGAGCTATGGAGATAGATGGCATTCCAAGGTAAACTAGTATGTACACACAAACTTTGTAACACCAGTACTATACAATGCATACAACAACTCTACTCACACTCTTTCTGTAGTTCTGGAACCTCCTACAAATATGCAGCTGGCCTGAGTGTGCAGGTTCTCCTATAAGAGATATTGATACCTGCTGTCTATAACACTGATGCCCACACACAGGAAGGATGCCCATCACACAGGAAAGGTAAAGGGACAACGCCCACATGATGTATAGATTTATAGTAGGTGGTTGCCATGACATTGGTAATTGGAAGTACTACACAGCAAGCTGCATGCAGTTAGCAAGTGGAGGACACTGACTGGTGCAGAGGCCATCACCTGATCATGTGCATCACCTACAAAACCATGCTGCAATCTATTCAAAGCAGGTCAATCCATTTACTGGAGAGAGACTGAGAGAGAGAAAGAAAGAAAGAAAAAAAAGAAAGAAAAAACATACCTAAGGCAAAGGCAAAGCAAAAGGCAAAGGAAAATAAACTATAATAACATCCAGCAAACTATCCAGAACAGACACCATTCCCACACCAGGTATGTGAAGTATATATGCATGTAATTGAATGTAGTACCTGGTCCATAATAATGGGATAGATGATGTGGAATGATTTATATGTGCCATCAGGTGTTGTTGTTGTAATGATGTTCAACTGAACAACTGCTATGAACAATAGAGTCTGGCCCTGTGGGCAGTGAGCCATACCTGTCAACTCTGCAGATCAGCACTGACTGATAAGATGTAAGCCATCATAGTGTGTGTTGTGTAATGGGAAGTATGTATATTATGTGGCCAATAGCTGGTGGTGGAAGTAATGCCATTATGATGGACACGTGGGACCGACAGCCCACCCCTTGTAGGACACTCAGGTTAATCTGTAATGTAGCATGCAGGTATGCCATAGGTATGTAGTAAAGTTACCTGCAATCAGGTCCTACATATACCCCCTAATGTCAGGCTGTGTCCATATGTGGCACCTGTCTGCATTGTAGCAAGGCAGAATAGTGCAGATGTGCATAAAGGTGTTGTGGGATTGTGGACCTGATGTCTGAATATACCTCACATATAGGTATACATATGTGTACATATATACACATATATAATATGTAAATATATATATATATATATATATATATATATATATATATATATATATTTATACATATACATGTATGTCCACAAATATACAGATACCCATGTGCAGACATATATATAAGCACATATATACATAACATATATCTACACATATATAGATATATACCTATATGCACATGTCTACATATATACAAACACACACGCAGACATATATGCATGTAAATAGATGTCCCCTATATTACTACCACAGTGATGCATATTATGTGTGAGGCAACAGCACACATAGCAATACATACAGATATCTACAGCTGGCAGTGTGTGCAACATGGACGGGTATGTCACATGTTAACCCCTTGCTGGGATCACATTGCCCTCGTCTGTGAAGTATGGAATGGGAATATGGAGAAGTATGGCAGGTATAGTTGGGGAGGTGGTCAGGGTTGGTAGATATAGAGGACAGTCTATAGGGGTGGTATGTGACACATGTGGTGGGTAAACACCCTGAATGGCGTGTGTGGTCTGTGATGTGGATGCCCCATGGGCCCCAATATGGACACAATGGGAACAAGCCTCCCACCCACTGCTACTCACAACAGCAGTCCATGTCCTGTAGGTGCCTGGCCTGGAGGCTGAGCAGGAGGAGCATGTTGGCCCTGTGAATGTCTACTGGATGCCTCAGAGTAATGCAGCACATCCCACATGTGTCTGTGGAGCTCGTTATGTGTGACCTCAGGGGACAGGAACATGTCTGTGTGTGCCCCCGAGGGAGGTATCCCCTGCGTTGGTTCCACCTGATGGTATTGCTGGACCAGTACATGAGGAGGTTCCAGGGTGGGACACACATGTGATGTGGCCAGGTGACATAGGCAGATGGGTTTGGAGAGGTGGTTCTGCTGGCCAGTAGTACATATACATGTTATTGCGTCACTGTTATAGAACATATGTTGGTAGTAATAGTCTACACAATACTGGAACATGAACAACAGCATGCATAGATATTCCCAATAACACAGAATCGTCAGATGTGCAGCAATCACAAAACAGCCATACCACAGGCATATATGGAACCATAGTGGCCCTGACAATGGCATGTGGGTTAATAATCTGTAACAGGCCAGCAATGATAGTGTCCACACAGGGAACATGGCAACAATCACATAGCAGAAAGTGTGGTACAATACACTATCTATCCCACTGGTAGGTAAGAGCTGTAGCCATACCTAATGAATTGTGTGTACAATTTGTTGTAGCTGATATGGTTGAGGGGGTGACAGAGATTTGTATTAAGAACTGTGGTAACCTTGCTGTACGAGTTGCTCAGACCTGTTTTCATCTTTATGTCTTTTCAATCAAGATGTCCCATGCACGTCTGCCAACTTATTCAGCAGCTGAAAATGAAGTGCTGATCACATACCTAATCCAGCACTACCCTGTGCTGTTTGGTAGAGCTACTCATGATCAGCAGGAGCAGACCGCCCTGTGGAACAACCTAGTCCACAGCGTCAATGATGTCAGACTGCACAACCGCAGTTATGAGCAGGTCCGGCATCATTATACTGAACTGCTTCACAATGTCCATCGGCGTGCTGCTGCAGTCCAAGGGGATCACCTTGCCACAGGGGGTGTCCATGCCATCCATCCCCTCGACATGTATTGAGGAGCTCCTGGCCAGCCTTGTGGCACCTGCCTGTCCAGCCAGCCACCAACCGCCGGACACCTGTGTGGAGGTGGGTGTCACCCACACACCGGCCGAGGAGCATGCAGGTAAGGACACAGGACACATCAGTAGACCACTGTTGCATATACATCTGCATTGGTACAGGTAGATCATGCATATCTGACATGTCATAGATATACTGTGTTGCTGCATAGTACTGATAAACAGATGCCCAGATGTGGTAGTATTGTGGAAATGTACCATTGATGTATTGTAATACTGCACCCACCCTGTAGCACTGCCACAGGTGTGGCCACTGTCATTGCATCTCTCACCGTCTTATGTAGGTCCCTTCGGGATATCACCATGGCAGCAGGCTGTAGCTGGTGAGTATGGTTTATGTAGATGCTTGCCAACACACCGGGCATATAATGGTGATGGTAAATTCCATGCACACATCTAGCACACCTACCCAGAAT